>NW_008346414.1:765829-805625 GCF_000622305.1 Nannospalax galili
TGACAGACATTGGATCATATTAATATTTATTCAACAAATAAGCAGATCTTGGAATTTGCCAATTCTATCACACTCATGTATTAATAACTATATAAAGGGTGAATTTGAAGTCTTCCTGGCTGAAGGACACTTGTGGTTTCAGAGACCTTCACAAAGCACGTTTCTCTAGCAATGGCAGAATCTGCGGTTTTCAACTCAATGAACACTAACCTGCTTAGTGAATGTCACCAAGTATAAAGGAAGCAAAGGAGGGAATGTGGCGCTGATCCTCCAAAGCAGGAAGGCTAAAATGTCCATGCGTTCCTTCAACTCATTCTCAGCTAATAGAGGCCAATTAACAGGTGTTCACATATCCTGAAGTCTTAGTAATAAACAGAGATTCACAATACAAAACACTAGAGTTAAAACAACCGGGTGCTGACGACTGCAGTAAACGTCCTGCTCCTCTACAGTGAGGTTATGTTCCATTTCCAGGATAGTCTCCCTGCTTACAAACCCCAACAAGCAAAACTGTGCAGAAGCACACACAGTGTCTGGTTAAGACACTTAAAATTCAAGTATCAAGTAGGTGGCCCAAATATTGCAGGACATACGTGTCCTTTGTGACTTAGTTACACATGGACTTGAACATTATTACTTTAGGGGGAAGACAACAAAGTTTCCTTTTTGTCTGAAACAAACAAACAAAGCCCCCCCCCCCCCTTTTAGGGAGAAAGGGATTAATGTGGCCAGTAGTAGATGCTACTGGCTGGTTTCATCTCTGTCTTGGTGAATGTTAGAGGGATCCAAAATTAGATTGACATGTACTGTGGAATCAGGTGAATTGTCTCATAAAGCTTAGTTCATGACCCTTAGGATCATAAGCCAAGGATCACTTAAAAATAATAAAAAAAAGTTAATTATATTAAAATTTGTGAGGTCTTTGCCAAGCTTTGGACCTTGGGAGAAAATATCTCAGGTGTAAATGTACTCTGCTCAGTACTACACTAGAGTCTGCTTGGTGGCATCCATATATGGCATCTGCGGTATATCTTCCTACTAGATCATTGGCCCATTATAGACCAACACTGTTAATTATACAAAACTGATATTAAATCCCTGTTTTGTTTTGAGCACTAGAAATACAAAGAAAAAGTCAATATGTCAAGAGGGCCTCTGGCCGTGAATGTGTGAATTGGATCAAAAATGACATTTTTAGGGTTTGGAGAGATGACGCAGTAGTCAAGCGCACTGGCTGCTCTTGCAGAGGACTTGGGTTTGGTTCCCAGCGCCCACATGGTGGCTAGCAATCACTCCTAACTCCAGTTCCAGGGCATAGAATGCCCTTTTCTGGCTTCCATGGGTATTTTACTCAGGTGGTGCGCTTACATACATGTAGGAAAAACACTAACACATAAAATAAAAGTAAGTAGTTTTTAAAAAAGAATTACATGTGTATGTCTTAGCAGTCTGCAAAGTCAATATAGGGAGAGTGGGAGTGAAAAGTATTCATTTGGTAATATTAAGTCATTAGATGATACTAAATAATATCAAATTTAATGATTTTAAATTTAAACGAGAAATAATTTTTAATATTGAATATTTCGTTTCACAAACATGCTATTTATACATATGTATTTGTATGAGTGCATGTGTATGTGCAGGTATGAAAGTCAGAGGACAGCCTGGGTGTCATTCTTTAAGTGCTGTTGTCTACTTTCGTCCTTCCTTCTTTCAAGGTGTCTCCCTGGTACGGAACTTGCAACTAGGCTAGGATGGCTGACCAGGGGGCCCCTAGATCTGCTGTCACTTCCTACTCAGCACTGGGATTACAAGCGGTAACTGTGAGTCACCGTATTCAGCTATTTTTATTTGAGTTGTGGGGATGGAGCTCACATTCTTGTCTTTGCAAGGTTAGCACTTCACTGTATGAACTATCTCCTCAAGCCCAACACGTATTGTGATTTATCAGTATATGATAAGTTTATGAATAAGGAGCTAGAGATTTGAGGGCAGCTATTATGTGGCGTGGTTCTTTATACTCACCGGATGCTGGTAAACAATTGCTAAAGTAAAAGATAAACAGGCATTACCTCAGGTTAGTGTCGTACATTCCCAGGGGCAGTAAGACCCACTTTGCGTCTTTAGCGGTTTGTGTGTCTTTGTGCTCTGTGACCTTATGACCAGCTTCCTTGATCATTCTTCTGCCTCTATTTTCAATCCTGCTGACGAGTTCAGTTTCTAATTCAACTCTTTGAATTGGATAGAACTGAATTGTCTACCTCAAATGCATTGTGATAATGTTTTCATGAGCTAAAAACTACTAGAAAACTTTATAGAGATTCAACTCAGTTCCCAAGTGTGCACATTCTAATCCTAACTTGGTCGGGGCATTTGACGTCAACCTCCATATACATAGCCTGTCCAGACAACCTCTATGGGCCACCCTTGACTAGAAAGAAGAGTTATAACTAGGTTTCTGAACTTTCTTTTCTAAAAGTCTTGCTCCGTTCCCTCAGGGCCACTAAGTGGAAGAATTAGGTTAACCATCAACACTTAGGGCTGGAATTCTTCATTCCTTATTGTCTTGTGCACTGTAGGACATTTAGCATGATCATTTTCTTCCACTAACTAGAGGTCAGCAGCAGCTCCTTTTCCTCCACCATTTAAGATGACAGAGTTGCCAGACTTTGCTAAATGTTCTCTGGAGAACTGTATTGTCCCCTATTGAAAGCCACTGAGCTGGTATCAAGTAGTATCAGACTTTACAAAACACACAGAATAGCTCAACAAACAATGGATTAACTTGCAGTTGAGTTCAAAAGTAATGTGAAGTTTGAAATGTGGATGATCTCAAAAAAATTATTTGAAGCCTGGCATGGTAGCACGTGTCTTTAGTCTCAGCACTAGGGAGACAGAGGCAGGTTGAGAGCTTTATGTCAACTTCAACCCACAGGAGTTTTTAGTTGTAAATAGTAATAACCAAAATCTTACTTGCTTTTGATCCTCTTTGATGGGGGGCAGAGAGGTAGAGATTTTGAGCAGTGAGCCAGGAAGTGTTAGGGAAGGTAACCCGGAAGAGCTAAAGATAATACAACAAATTTGTGTGTGATGATTGATAGCATGTATTCTGAGTAAGCAAGGTGATCGGACAGCTCTGTCCCTCATGACATCCATGGGAACTATGCCCAGAAACAGCCAAGGAAAGGGATCCCAGCACACAGTGAGTAGAGGCTTCTTCATATCTCATTGTTCAAATGTTGACTAGCTAATTCTACTCAAAAGGCATCCTCTTCAATTCTAATCAGAGTGTCTTTAAATCTTCAAACATGGATTTGCTGGAGAAAAGATGCAATTATGTGTGAGCTGAAATAGGAATCTCCTTGGCCAATATATCTCACCTCTCCCTGGAGAACTGATGGACAAACAGCCCACCTACCCCAGCAGGTCTGGATTTATATGTGGGATGGGGAGTTATTAGGAATCCAACAAAACAAAGGGCATCTTCGGTCAAAACTGTCAATTAAATGGAGAAATTATGTACAAACCTAGGGTTTCACAGTCTCAGGTCTTTTGGTGGATAGCTAAGTCCTGAAGCCCTTTGAAATCAGAATATCGTGCAGTGACAGACTAGGGTAAGCCTTTCCATTAAATATGCAGCTCTTCAGTGTTTGATACTATCCAGGGAGCAAAGAAAATAAGAGTTTATTTGGTAAAATACTTCATTTTCTTCCTATCTGGCTAACTTCTGACTCAAGTTCCTCTGTGGGCACTACCCGGAAGGATTAGGTGCTGTGGCTAGTGCCATCCAAACTTCATGCTTCTGAGGTTAAAAATGGTTGTAGTTGTTTTTGTCACTGTGTATTACATCTACAAATAAACAGTTTAACAAATAACCACTTAAACAAAATGAAAACATAAAGGGTTCTGTATACAGAGGCACGTGCGAATGAGATGAAAGCATACAGTAAAGGACACTGTGCACACAAAGCAAAGTAGATGCGAAGTGACATATTCATCCAGCTTATAGCGATGGGACACACAGACTCCAAGCCCATCTGAATATTAGCTTTTGCATAATTAAGACTCTGTCATCACCAGTTTGTAGCAGAAAGTCAAAGGCATTTTTAGGAACTGCTTACGACGAGTGTGAGTCTATTAAAGCTTTCTATTTCTCTCTCTGCCTTTCTTTTTTTTTCTTTAACCACAAAACACCAGAAAGATCATTTCTCTAATGCATTGCTCTGTCAAATCTGTATAAACAAGTATAAATGTTAAAAAAGTAAAGAATAATAATCAAGAGACACACGACATACACTGCTTAATAAATCTTGCCTTCAATTTATTTGTCTAGCATTACAATGGCAGAGGAGATATCAATTAATATAGGCAAAGAGGACCCATAATTTATAATTAACTGGCAAGTGGTTTGTATCAAACAGCAGCACTGAGTCTAATAGCCGGTAGAAAAAATAACTAGTGTTGATTTGTCCCTGGGCAAATTAATAGAGTGCTTATCAATGACAGGGTTACATAAAACTGCTAAATAAATAATCATCAGTGAGTTCTAGGGAAGCAGATCTTTAACAAGCTTAATCTGAACCTCTCGACATCTGTAGACTATGAGGAGATTAAATGGCAAGGAAAAGATGCAGTGTGCACATTGTAAGCCTGTTCCCTAACAGCACCGGATCATGTTCTTATGTAATGAGAGATGAAGAAACATTTTTATTGCAAAATTACATTGAAAAATGATTTTCATTATAATTAGAGGGAAATTATAAAAGATATATCAAGGAAATGCTGAATTGGAATTCACCAGATGAGAATTTCACTACATCTCTTAACAATGGAAACACATAATTTTAGTCACTTTTAATGTATTTTTGCTCGTTTGTTTGACTTTTATTACTCACCTTTGTACATGCCAAACATTCCAACTCATATGTCACCACAGCCACATCCATGAACCTTAGTTTGGGTTATTATGGTCCCATGACAGACGAAGATGAATCAACTTCTAGTACTTAGACAGACAGTCTGCTAGGCCTCCCCAGACACCCCCAGTCATGCACAGGGATCCAGAGATTTTGTTGTGGGATGTTTTATTACTCTTGATGTCCTCTGTGCCATTTGCCTTGCTGTGAACTAGCAGATCATGAAATACCTCAGGTTCTGCCTTTTAAAATGACCATTGCTATTAGCTATATTAACATTATCATTCTACCTAATTTTTCTTACTACACATATCATTTGGCAGTTGTGCTGGATAGGGTTAGTTGTCACCTTAACGCACCTGGGTAGAGGGGGCCTCAATTGGGGAGTTGCCTCCATTGGACTGGCCTGTGTTCATGTCTGTGGGGTATTTTCTTGATCATTGATGTGGGAGGGCCCAGCCCACTGTGGGTGGTGCCACCCCGGGCAGGTTGTTCTGTATTGTATAAGAAAGAAGGCTGAGCAGGGGCCAGGGGAGCAAGCCAGTAAGCAGCATTCCTCCATGGCCTGTGCTCCAGCTCCTGCTTCCAGGTTCCTGCCCTGAGTTCCTACCTTGGGCTCCCTGATGAACTGTGACCTGGGAGGTAGTAAGCCAAATAAATCCTTTCCACCCCAAGTTGGTACTGGTTAGAGTGTTTTGTCATAGCAATTGAAGGCAAACTAGAATAGTAGTGACTTCAACCATACATTTAAAGACACAAATCTTTAACCGGTTTATAGAATGAGATGCCTTAAGTAGAAACCTGGCATCCAGTGCAACATACATATGTCCTCATAGATATTCATATGTGAGACAAAGCACAAATTTGTTGTGTAGCTGCAACAACAAAATGTCTGGGTCTGAGTAATTTTAAAAGAACAGAAGAAATTTATTTCTCACAGCTCTAGAGACTAGAAGGTCCAAAATCAAGACATTGTAAGGTTTAGTGCAGATGAGGGCTACTTTATTTCTGATTTGCCATTTGGAATATTTGTTCCTCCAGAGAAGAGGAAATCTGTGTTCATTCAGGGTAGAGGGATGGGAAGGCAAAAGTACTGTGTGCAGCCCGTTTTAAAAGGGCTTTAGCTTCCTTTCATGGGAAAGGAATGCTCATGACCTGCAGTCCCAACCTCTTACTACTGCTGCTTTGTGGATTAAGTGACCATGAAAGTCAGGAGGGACACCAACACTCAAGCCACGGCCCTCTCTGTGGCACTGGGAAGTCAAAGGTTTCACTCTGTCTCAGAGCTTTGCTGCTTATAGCAGAACAGTTCTTGGGTATTTTCACTGACAAGTTCCTTGGCTCTGTGAATGCCTCTCTGTAGGCTTTTAGAATTATGCTTGAGTTTTTCTACCTCTCATTGTACCGGCTGGGCCAATTGAATCTATGGGAGATAGATTTTTATATTTGAAGTTAAAAACCTAACTATGGAGTGAGTCCAGTTGAACCACAGGTGTCTTTGAAAGAGGAAGAAGACGCAGAAAGGAAGGTCCATGTGACTGTCTGTGAGAAGGAGATGACCCACTTTCGCTGGCCTTGAAGACAGGAAAGGGTTTAAGCTCTCAAGTAGTGGCCATGGCAGCTGGCAAACACCAATGTGTATATGTGTCTGTAGTGTGGGGTGACTTCCATCACGGGCTCTATTGGAGTTTTTAAATTACCTGACAATGCCCAAGGTTCTAGTTACCAGCATGACTGGTTTCCTGAGCTTCAGACCAAATTTTCAACAAGCCTTGGTATATCACCCCCTCAGTACTCCATAAGAACTTTACAACTGCTTCTCTGCCCTTTAAGATCAAGTGTACAATAAGAACTTCATAGTCACATATGAAAACCTGAGCTCATAAGACATATCTTTTACTATGTTTTTCAAACTTACTCAGTTAAGATTTTCAATTATCTTTCATATGTTCTGGCTCATCTTAACCTTATGAACCTGAAGGGCACTCTCTAAAAACCCCTTCCTGTCTCTTTTCTCCTGCCACTAGTTCTCTTTGGGATGTTATCATTTCTTCTGTAGGATTTTGTAATAGCCTCAGAGGCAGGAGGAATAATAACCTATTAAAAATATGTATTTCTAGGGCCTGGAGAGCTGGTTCAGTGGTTAAGAGTACTGGCTGCTCTTCTAGAGAATCTGAATTAGATTCCCAGCAACCATGTGGTGGCTAACTGTCCATAACTTCAGTTCTGGGGGATCTGACGCCCTCTTCTGACTTCTGTGGGCAATGCACAACACAGGTACACTTACATATATTCAGGCAATACACTCATACACATAATGAAAAAGAATAAATGAATAATAAAAAGTAAGTAAAATTTTAAAAAAGTATCCATTCCCTGAATCCCAAGACATTACATTGACCATGGCAAAGGGGATTTAATGGTAGAGATGGGACCAAGGTCACTTATCAGCTGATGTTAAGAGAGGAAAATCATCATCAATTATTGGAGAAAGTCCAGTCTAACCACAGGTGTCTTTTAAAGAGAAAGAGGGACACAAAGAAGAAGGCACATACGACTCTATGTGAGGACTTGGTTCATTACTGATGCCCTTAAAGGTAGAAGAAGGAGTTTGAGTCAAGAAATGCCCATAGCCTCTAGAAGCTGGAGGGATAAAGATGGGGATTTTCCCTGGAGTCTGCAGAGGGGACCCAGTGCTGCCAGGATTTTAATTTCTCCATAAGACACTAGTGTCAGATTCCTAGACAAGAGCTGTCCCATTGAGCTATCCCCAGACCCACTGGGTCTCTGAGTCTGCGGTACTAAAACAGGAAATATATGTCCCTGTAGCTACCAAAGTCCTGGGTGTTTGAGCACCAACAGGAAACTAATGGAGCTTCCTAGCTTTGCTCACCTTCAGTTCCTGCTCTGGGCCTGTCTTCCATAATTTCCCAATGGGTGCTCTTAATAATACAGATTTGACCGGAACACACTTCTCTACTAAATCCTGTTATGATTTCCCTTGTTGGCCAGAATCCAGTTGATCCGTCTGTCATGACACACAAGACTTGCCTTCTCTGTGCCCAATTTCCAGCCCTTCCTCTTTCTCTCTTCTTCCCCTCTCATTCTGCAAAAATATATCTTACATTCAATATACCTCAGCTGGAGCAATTTCTGGAATGACCCACCATCCTTCAGGACTGCTCAGTGCTGGTCAGTTTACAGCGTGTGATTCCCGCATTTCTTCCTAGTGTTCATTCCAAGCCTATCTTTCCCCAGGGCTCAGGTTCAAGGCGGTTCTCACGATATGATCTGTGTCATTGATTTCTGCTCTGATAGTCCCTAGTTCCTTCTGTTTGATTCACGTTTTTACAGGCCTCTTGTTTTTGTTTCTTATAGTATAAGCTGGACTTTTCCATTTATAAATGTCCATTCCGCAGCTCATTTACACTTATATTTTGTCCTACAAATTTTGATATATTGTGTTTTCATTTCTAGTCGGCTCAAAGCGCCTTTTATTTCCCTTGTATCTTCTTATTCAGCTTATGATTTACTTATAAATTTATCAGAATTTCTAAGTATTTGGGAACTGATCATAAACTTATTGTTTTCATTTTTACTTAATTTTCTTGTAGTTAAAAAACATATTTCTGAAGATGCAATTTTTTTAAATGTCTGGAGACATATTTTGTGACCTGGGTCATGGTCTATCTGGGTGTTTAGTGTGTATTCAATAGGAATAAATATTCTGATGTCTGGAGGATAATTTTCCTCTGTGCACAAGATGGGTCAAAGAAAGTCCTTATGTTTTTACAGACTGTTGTTCTATCAGTGATTAAGATAGGGGTATCGTAAGCCTAGAATTTGTTTCTCCAAGTATTCTTGCCTTTCTTCGTCTAATTTGAAGGTCTGTTGTTTGGTTTGTGAACGTTTCGACTAGCCATGCTATTCTCCTCCTCATTATGATATGACCTTTGCCCTGGCACCTGTCCATCTGCTTTTCTCTCCATAGTTATTCTAGCTTTATGTTGCTTAGTATGAGAATGGATATTCTTGTTTGTTTATTTGTCATGGTCAGACCATTTGGCCCAGACCGATCTTCATCTTTCCATTCTCCTGCTTCTTTCTCTCTAGTGCTGAGATGCCTGAGCCACAATGCTTGGCTTAGAATCAGAAATATTTTCCATCCTTTTATTTTTAAACTATTTGTTTCAATAGATTTTAAAATGTAATTTAAAAATCAAACATGATGGTGTTTGCTTTGGAATTGGAATATTTAAACCATTTCTGGTTAATGTGATCATTGAAATGGTTGACTCATCATCTCCTTGTTCTTCGGTTGGTTTGCTCCATATCGTCTGGGCTACCTCTGTTTTCCGAGTTCTTCTGGACTAATTCTTTATGCTTACATTTCTATCTCTCTTCCTCTGGGTATGCATGTCACACCAGAGGCTGTACCCAGAACCTTGTATGTGCTAGACAAGCATTCTATCTTTAAGCCACATCCCTGGTTTTTATTTTATTTTGTTATTTTATTTTACTTTATTTTATTTTTACTTTTTGAGACAGGCTCTCACTTTGTAAGCCAGGCTGGCCTGGAACTCTTGATCTTCCTGTCTCATCCTCCTGAGTGGTAGGAATGTGGGTAAGCACCACCATGGCCGACTCGTTTTTATCACTTTTGTGGGTTTAGAGGCTAAAACTCTTTTTTAGCTGTTGCTTGAAGGTCTTTAATATTACATTCTGTGCAAAATTTTGTCTTTCCACCACTGTTGATGTGCGTTTTTCTCATTGTAATAAATCTCATACCTCAACGCTGCTGTTTTCATCCCATCAACCAATTATCCTTTAATGAGACTTAAATAGTGAGGAAACCCTAAAGATCACTGCCATTTCTGAACTCATCTGTCCTTCTGCAGATACCCCCACTTCCATTGGTTGTTAACTTGATGTCATCTGCCTTCCTTCTGAAGAGACTCCTTTAACACTTCTTACAAAGAGGTGCAGGTCCTGAGATTTTCTAGCTTTTGCACAGCTGAAAAAAAATAAAAACAATTTCACCCTCATTTTTTGAAAAGTATTTTCCTTGAGTATAGAGTTCTAGGTTAAGAGATGTCTTTATTGCTGTGTCTGTTCAGTACTCGAAAGATATTGCTCTATTAAGTGCAAAAGTTCTTCTTCCTCGCCCTCCTCCTCCTCCCGTCCTCCTCCCGTCCTCCTCCTCCTTCCCTCCTCCTCCTCCTCCTCCCTCCTCCTCCTTCTCTTCCTCCTTACCCCCTACCAGCAGCAAGTGACCTCTGTGCAAGCTAACCAACCCACCTTCTGGCCTTCTGGGGTGTAGTCACGTGCCACATGCCCCTCTGCCCAGTGCTCACTGGCTGCACTGGGCAGGCAGATGCCTACTTCTCTTACGGTGTAGACCTCATGTGACCTCCTGTTCTGACTGACCGTTCCTGTTTAATCTCATCCAGGTTAGTTTTAATCTCCAGAAGCTTGGTTTGGATTACTATTTATTTTCTTCTTACCATTTTGAACATAGAGAACACAGTTATAATAACTGTTTTAATGTCTTTATCTTCTAATGATAACATTTGTGCCTACTTTGGGTTGATTTTCATTGTGATGTTTTCTCCACTGAGTCTTTGCATGTCTGGCAGTTTTTGGCATTGTGAGTTTATCTGTTAGGTTTGGATTATTTTTCATTTCCGTAATAATTTTATTTTGTTCTGAGTATGTCTTAGCTGCCTTGAAAAGTTTCATTTTGAAGGATTTACTTTTAAGATTTTTTTTTTTTTTTTTTTTTTTGGTCTTTTTGAGACAAGGTCTCCCTGTAGATGCAGCTGGCCTAGATCTGCTAATGGAGACCAGGCTGGCCTCAAACTCACAGACATCCGCCTGCCTCTGCCTCCAGAGTGCTGGGATTAAAGGGATGCACTGTTTTAAGAGACCACAAAACAGTGTTTGGTCTAAGTCCTAGATAGCTCTCATTTACGAAGCAAGGGATTTTAGCATGCTCTTGACAGTACCCTGTAGACGTGAGGTCTTCCAGGCTTGCTGGTGGGGACAGATACTCCTCAAGCATTGTAGAGACACCTGACAATGTTTTACCTGATCTTTTTGGATGTTCTTTCTCCAGCTTGGTGTAGTTCCATCAGAAGCTTGTGCTGGGAAAAGTTCAGCTTAAATCCCTTCCAGGAATCTCCTGGATTCCTTTTCTGGGCAGCTGTCTTCTCTGTTAGCCTTTCTTGGGAACTCTCAGTGCCTTTGTGTCTCTACAATCCCCGCTTTGTATTTCAGCTGAGCATGAGGCTGGCTTTGCCTGTCTCTGCATCCCTGTACTGCAGCCTGGAGACTCTTGGAGCTCTTGTTATGGCAACTATGGTGCTCGCTCATTATTTCTCTTTCCTTGGCGGCCACTGTCCTTAGTTGCCTGATCTATAAATGTCTTTAAAATATTATTGTCGGCTGGTCTTTTAATTTTTCCAAGTAGAGGTTAAAGGTGCTCACTTTGCCCTTGTTCTGGTTAAGAGTGAAGTCAAGAGAAAACTTCTATTTTGATGAACTCTGATGGAGCAGAGGCTTTCTCCCTTCAGTGACCATGCATTTGCTATTGGTGGTCCCGGGCAGAAGTGAAGAGTGTAAAGTAGCTTCTAAATACCTTGACCTAAACCCCTCCCAGTGATGCCAGCTATATCCTGTAGCATTAGCTGTAGTCCAGTCAGCAGGCAAAGCTGTATTTGGATCACCTCCATACTAGGTTCTTAAAATGTGAAAAACGCATCATAAAAATGAGCATAGCTGTTTCTTAGCAGACCTGGAGCTTTGATCTGAAAGACAAACAACTAAAGCCAAGGCTCCAAAAGTTGTATTCAGAGTCGAGGACATGGTGAGAAGGCTCACTGCTTGCACGCACGATGTATTTTTGTCAATTTAATTTTTTCTTTAACCAAATACAGCTCCCAAACTACAGCTCCCTGGGCCTGACATTTCACAGCGTCACTTGCTTTTTAAATGTGTCACTCAATTTCGTCTGACTGATCTGCAGAACTAGGATTAAACACTATTAATAAAAGTTTCAGCAATTATAGAATACAACATTAAGTCCTCATGCCGTGTTTTGAAAGGCTCTAGGACATTAACATTGAAATGGATGTCAGGTTTGAGAAAGGAAAAAAAAAACCTTAAAACTTTTTAGCTCAGAGTTAATGTTTCTACCTCAGGGATATGGGAGCTTGTCTACACATTTCCCAGCATGCTGCTTATTCAGGCTTTGACTGTCCAGGGTATAAGCAGAACAGCATCCATTCTGAATTGCTGCTCTACGTGCATTGTGATTGTTCCAGGCTAGACCTTTCTAGGTAGTAGCTTGTTTTATGCTTCCTGAGCATGTCCTCTTAGAACGTGTCTTTCTCTGTCCTGCTGCTGTTTCTCATGAGTGTGGCCCTGGCTACCAGCTGTAAGATGGTATGTCCCCCAGCGACCGATGAAGGCATTCATCTTGCCCATGGTTGTTCATCACGGCATGACCTCACCTCTTAAGCATTCCTCTGCCACCGACAGTTGATGCCAACCCATACCTCCACCCAAACTCTCCCTGCCCTGCGACAAGAAAGGGGGTGTCTAGGAGGTTCTTGGCTATTGCTGCCACTGCTGCTGATTTAGGGCCCTGAATAACAGAAGAAGTTTAGTGAAACTAAGCTGGTTTTGTCTACCCCTTCGTTGCAGTCATCCAACCCAAGGTTTCAAAGAAAATAGCATTTAGCTGCATATGAACGAAGAGCAAGGAGAATTTATTCACAGACCTGTAAGAGTAAAATAAAACCTCTGTAACTAAAGCCTATGTAGTAAAAATGACCACACAGTGACTAGACTCTAGTAATTCTCCTTGCAAAAATGAGCCCTGCTTGGTGTAAAACGCTTGTTGCTGTAGCTCACGAATCTCTTTAATTGACTCTTTCACAGGCCACCAGTTTTCCCCAAGAGGACCTTGATTCTTCACGTAAATAAACTGGTAAGATACTTATACCATCAGTCCTTTAAATATTGCTAATTATATCCAAATACTCTTATGAATATATCTGGCTCAGATGAAACTCCTCCTACTCTTCAAACAAATCTCTTATCCAAGCGTCCTCTTGGAAGTGATTAACAACAAACTACAGGCTTCCGTGAAATGGTTCAGCCTCAAGTCAGTGGACAATCTAAAAAAGTCACTAGAGATATTGGTACTTTCCTAGAAAGACCAGGGTTCAGGGGCACTGGGTGTTCTCTCGGGAAAAGGTGTGTGTGTGTGTGTGTGTGTGTGTGTGTGTGTGTGTGTGTGTGTGTTTTTCTGTGTCTGTCTGTAGCGTAAGTGTATGTCAATCCATTTCAAATATTTTTTTTCCAAACTAGAATGGTGTTCCCATGAAGTAGGTCCAAAGCTTTAATTGGACTCATATTTACCTGGAACTACATAGGGTGCTTTCACAGTTTTTGTGAAAAATATTTCCGTGAATGAGAGCAAAGGAAGGGGAAGCTCCCTTCGTGAATTGCTTTCTGATCTTCTTCATAAGCTTTTGTGTAATGAGGAGCATCTCCTGAATCGGGATCAGGGCCTGGCAGCTGTTGGAAGAACCTGTCACTGACCACCTTTGTTATCAGCAACATGCCGCCGCCCCAAGGCTAACCACTGCTAACCTTCCCCTGGTTTTCATCTTGAACTCCCAGGACCTTTAGATGGAGCCTTTTAGAAGTGCATTTTTTAAAAGGAGCTTTGTTTATATCTGGTTTGCTAACTGGAAGGGTCTTCTGGACTCTAATACAGTGTATAAAACCAAGGAGACTTGAGAAAGGGAATCAGTAGCTGTTTACAAGAATGTTGACCCTTTGTTCAAATAGCACCTTTTGTTTGAACTAATTCTTGGTCTAGTTTTCTCTCATTTCCACCTATATGCCCCGTTTTGCATTAATGATGCACTTTTGAATATCAGAATATTTGTAGCACTCTTGAAGGAATTAAATTGTATCTACAACTGTCACACAGTTTGTGGGACAGCTCTCGACCACTGAGCTGCTGACTGAGTGCTGCGTACTGCCCAGGCTCACTCCATTATGCAGTCAAGTTGCAAAAGTTCTTTCACCTTCCAGAAAATCCTCCATCTTCCTTTGCCTTGACTTGGTGCTACACATAATAATAATTTATTTATCTTGGAGAAAGCCGTATCTTTTATCTTGAGGCTAGTTTAGTTAAAACACCTCAATGCATGGATAGAACTATAATTCTGTTGCAACAAAAGCCAATGTATGTTGATAGAAGTTTGGCGCTTCACAGTTAATACTTCAGAGAATTTCAGTGCATTGTCCTGTAGGTGAAGAACACTAACCTGATATCCTGGTATTATTTTGATAAAACTTCTGGGGGTGAATTCTTCCCCAGTTTCTCTGAAAATACCTGTCCTACATCTAGATCCATATCCTTTTATATTTTCCTTGGCATTGTATCTTTATTTCTTCTGATTTAGGGGTTCTAGGGGGAGATGTTTGTTTAAATCAAATTATAATTTGAAAGTTTTTAGAAATATCTTGCATCTCTATGAATGTGTATTGTGATTATAAACAAATGTGATCTAAATCACAAAAGAATAACCATCAATAAGTAAATGATGTTTGTACCATTCCAAATCCTTTCTGGATATGATACATGGGCTATTTTGTAGGTAACCATTATGACATAATTAGAAGAAGCGATCTATTTTAGTGGTGGTCTACTTCAATTGCATTTTCCACTGTTGGATCATAATAATCCTACAGTGAATAACCTTTAAATATAGCCCAATACATTGTGACTAGTATGTTTGGAGGTTGGCGATTTTATCTTCTGTAATGAACAGCATGAACAATCACATACTATATCTAACACCTAAACCAAAACAGGAAGATGCTGAGCTAAACCACTCAGCTCTGTCTTTCACTTGAAAGATGGTCTATCAGTACCTCCTTGATGCTTCAACCCTTGCTGGTCATCCACTAATCTTAACATCATCTACTCAGTCTGTCCAGTAAGAAGACTGGGTGTTAGATACATAAGGGATGGGGGAGGCTATCTAGCATGAACTGCCAGGCTGTGTTTCAGAGTCAGTCATAGAAGCAAGCTCCTTCAGTTATTTGTGATGGAAAATTTTGAAAACCATTTCTAAAAATTTTCTGAAAATCTTTTTGAGCATGTGAAAGTGATGGAAGACTAAATGAGGGAGAGAGAGTGAGCAAGAGAGAGAGAGAGAGAGAGAGAGAGAGAGAGAGAGGGAGAATTGAGCAAAACAACAGCATCTCTGAACTGAAAGGGACAGTAACAAAACCCTTACTTTGTACAATTAAAGACTGTGAGAGCCAGAGGGAGAGAGTATATAACCACAAGGAATTCCAGAATGCTGGGGAGTTACACATATGAACTCACAGCAATGGCGAGAGCATGCACAAGACCCACATAAGATCAAGCCAGACAAAATGGCAGCATAGATGGGGGAAGTGGGTAAGAAACCCCAACCCTACCTGAGAAACTACTGACAGCCAATAATTACTGGGAGACAGGGAATTAGTGTTCTTTAAGGGTGTGGCGCTGGGTAGGTTAACCAGGCTCCAGTGGAGAGACCCATACTGAACCACATTTGGGGACACAACTTTTATTCATAGGCATATATATATATATATATATATCAGAGTACATGAGATCCACCAGGGTGCTATCAAGGGGGAACAGGTGCAGATAGGGGAGGGTATCTAAATATGATCAAAATAATTTGTATGAAATTCCCCAACATTTAATAAAACACAAACAATGATATAGCCGCTGGGGAGATGACTCAGCAGTTAAAACACTTGCTGCACTTGCAGAGGGCCTGAGGTCGGTTCCCAGAATCCATGTTCGGCAGCTCATAGAGCCTGTAACTCCAGAGGAACCAATGCCCTCTTCTAGCCTCCATGGGCACCTGCATACTCATGTTACACACACACACACACACACATAAATTAAACTGATAGAGCTCACTGTGTATTATTAGTTGCATAATCATGCGTTTCTATCCAAACCCTTTTCTACCCTCTCAGTTGATAAATCCTATCAGGAAAAACACATTGATGACATGACACTCCTCTTAAGTCATCTGGAAATGGCTGACTCTTACAGAAACACCAAGGCATGGGGTCCCCTGGTGAATGTGGAGGGTAAAGCAGGCAAAGTTCCTCTTGGTCCTTGACCAGGCATCATACCTCCACAGCCTTCACACTGAACAGCAAGTGGCACTGTCTAGATACCTCAGCTCCAAGGCTGAGCTTGTTTGAAAATGCTCTTGACTTAAAAGGGGTTATGTAAATGCACGCTACTTGGCATTATCTTGGGATGTTGTAGCTTCAGAACACATTGTTATGGATTTCACTAAGATGTCTCCATTCTAAGCTCTCTCCTATGGTATGGACCGTCCACTAAACCCATCAGCAAAACTCAACTCCATAGTTGGCCTCCCTTGTGTCTGCTGCCTCTCAGCTCCCGAATGCTGATGTGTGCTTGAAAGGAGGGAACTTATTAAAAAAAATCCTGTTGACACTGGTCTAAGATCTCTGTCTGAGGTACTATCAGGCAATTCGCAGGGCATTCATCAAAATCAAGCTGATGCAAGCGTGAATACTCACAAGAAAGAACCCTTTTATGCTGAAAACTGCTGAAGGCTGGAAAGGGGCTAATTTATTTAAATTATCCCTCTAAGTGTCAAGCCCCACACTTTCTGGAAGGAGCTGACAAGTGTGGGTTAAAGAAAGTTTTCTCAAATTTATAAATAAATTAGTGGTGGTAGAAAGTTAACCTGGGAAACTGGAGTAACAGAAAAGTAATCGCCATCAATGTTGATGTGATAGAGGAAAATACAGTTTTCTGCTATTAAGCTTTTAAATGTCAGCAAATGGCAGTTTAGTAGATCATTTGCTAATAATGATTAAATTTCTCATTAAAATGTTTCCTTCATTATTCTTCAGGTAGAAATGTGTAATTCAATGATTGTTACATCAATTACACTTAAAAAGCTCATTAAAATACTGAAATATTATCTCATAGTCAGAGTCTTTTAAGAGTACTGTACTAATTATAAAAGAAATAAACTCTTATAATAGCACCATTTGAACTGATGCCTTATAAATTCTTAATGTAAAGCTAACATGTAAAGTTTAAATCAAATATATAGATCCAATAAAACAAAACCTTTTTAATCTTGTTTTACCTTCAAAAGGACTCTGATTATTGTAATTAAATAATGCATGATATAATAAAGATCTAGCGTGTGATTATTTCATTGGCAATTGAATATCGGTGCTTTTTATTTATGCAAGCAATGTATCACAGGCAATGTGCATCAAACATTAAAATATTGATACAATTACACCTAGGCTCCCAAACCAATAAAAAGAAATCTGTGACATGGCTCTGCTGATGATAGTGAGACAGTTTGAAATCCTTTTTAAAATTTAATACTCGGATGTACTGGATTATGTTAATTTTACTAAGAAATAATGTGTTCAAGATTCACTGTTATGTTCTCTATTCTTGTGCGTGAACAAATCCAGCTATGTTCAGCACTGCGAAAAGTAGCATTTGCTTTTGTTTACTTTTGACCAGTTTTTGTTGTTGTTTGGAGAAAGAGGAAGAGGGTTAGCTGGCTTTTAAGGGTGTTCATATCTTAATGATCTTTAATATTCTTCATTTGTTGTTTTAAACATTTGAATATGTTTCTGTCCTTAAGTCCTTTGTTTGACAAGTGAAGGGTTAGAGAAAGTTTCCCTTATAGCTGTTTTATTATGAGCGCCCTGTCAAATAACTACACATAGGTCTCTGAGCCCATCCTAGAAGCCCCTAAGGGCAGCAATAGCTGACTGGCTTTTCCTGCCACGTGCATACCTGGGGTTCAGTGTTCCATAGTTATAAAAAATGAACCAAAATGCCTTTGTTCTGTGCACAAAGGACTAAGTTAATACATCATTATTGTCTTAAAAGTGCAGCCATAGAAACAGACTTTCTTTTCATTTGGCTACTGAAATGTTTGTGGGATTCTGAGAACCTTCTGTGGCTTCTCAAAAATTTAGCCCCCTACCTTGATTAAAGTAGAAAATGTTCTGTTATCCCACCTGACAGCAGTTATTACAGAAAAATGTGGAGTTGCAGAACATGATGGCAGTGGAATGATAATCAATTAGGTCGGTCTCTCGCTCTCTCTCCCCCTCCCCACCCCCCATCTTTAGACTGGATCTCATCCATTGGCGTAGCCTGGCCTATCCTGCTGCCTCAGCCGATTACCATACTCAGCTCCATTTTTCTCTTCCATATTCTATGGGAGAGGCTCCCGTACCCTCAGGAGGTAAAAGGGTTACACAGCTGTGCCTCTTGACCAAGATTCAGATCAGACTAGGGTCTGATGGGATTTGTATCATTGTCAGACCTTCCCGTCAAAGACGGTTATTTGGGAGACCTGGTAAGTATTCTGGTCCCTAAGTAAAAGCTGCCTGACATCTTTGCTTTCGAAAGAGGTGTCACATATAATATGGTGCTCTGGAAGAAATGAGACTTGTGGAGTCTGTAAACAGGATAAACACACTGCAGCAGTTTAACTGCATTTTAAGAGCCCGGAGTTGTACTCCAGAGCAATGGCTCTGTAAGTTTCATCTTCACCTGCCCTTCCGGTGACTGCAGTTCCCACTCTGCAATGTCAAGAGTATCTGTTCCCTCTTTTCTTATGTGAATAAGGAGTCATGGCTGGCGATGATACAACACAGTTGATCATCATGAATGTCTACAGGATGTCATATTTATGCCCTTCTGCTTAGCTTAAATCTTATTCAGGTTCTAATAGCAAACAGTCCAGTCACAATGGGTTGGCATTGCAAAGCATCTGCTCAATTCAGATAAATAAGACCAATGTGTTTGAAGGGCAAAGTTTCAATACAAGTGGCCTGCCATTTCATTTGGAGATGTAATTCTTATCCTCATAAATAACAAAGCAGAAAGCATCATTTGCTAATTGATTAATTATCGTGTAAATGGATTGCAAACCTGTGGAGTGGTCTCTGGGTATGTGTGGGAAGGTTCACTGCTTTCTTTTCTCCTTTGAGTTCATTAGTCCTAGCGATGGTGGGGCTTCTGTCCTCTCAAAGCTGTTGTCTGGCAGGAGGAGCTCAGGCCAAAGTCAGGAAGCTCTGGTCCTTTTCTTGGGTACGTTCCTTGTTAGATATAGGTGTGCCCATGTGCATGTTTGTACACACACACACACACACACACACACACACACACACACAAAGACAAAAATTCCATTTCCTTCCCACCTCTCCACCAAGTTAACAATTGCGATGGTGATAGGAAATGTTCTTCTTTGACTTCATTTTTACATTCTAGAAATGAAGAGAGCCGTGGTGAATAACAATCTTCTGTGGATTGAAAGTGCCAGGATTAAAGATCAGAGAGGAGGGTTCGCAGAGTGCAAACGCTGGTGGGGTTGCTGTGCCTCGATAACTATGAAGAGCGGATAATTAACATCCCGGCTTTGGAGACTGAGGGCCTAGGCCTTGCTAAGGCGCACCTATGGCGCTGCCTCTCTCCCTGCCTGGAAGGGGCTGATTTCCTCTGGACAGTGACAGAATCTTCCCCTGTTCCCAGCGCCTCTTTCGACTTTACCGCGGAGACTGTCCATCAGCGTTGTTATGTATGCCAGCTGAGTGAGCCCGCAGGGGATCCTAGTTATTTACACTCTTTTTCAAGCTTCGAAGCTGTTATAATCATTCGCTGTCAACTTTGTGCTGACACTGAATTTTACTTTGTGTTTTTTATGCTCGGTTTGGGTCTAAAATACTGGCATCCATACCCTACACTGTAATTCCATGGGTGACTGAGCTGACCGGCAGATTCCTGTATTACTGACACAGCCTCGCAATCCTGCTACATATGGAAATTTCAGGATTTGTTGATTGTGGACAATAAACAGGGTCCCTTGGCTTTGTGTTTTTATCCTGGCTGCAGCCTTCCACGGTGAGCCTTGAGCCATTTCACGTCATTACACTGTCATCTTTAAGTATGTTTCCATTGCCCTGGAGTTATAAAGTTGGAACAGGCAAACTTTCCCTCTGCAGAGCCCAGGCTGATTCTCTGTGGCTGCGGCTTTTCTCCAGATCCCTGTGAGAAGGGCAGGGTTTGGGAGGACCCTCTCCATTGCTTTCTGCCTGTGTTAGCCCACATAGGTGCCCCCAAAGCATGCATGATTCAGTCCTGGGTATTATGAATGACAAGGGACAGATTATAAAGACCCTGGTAAGGCCACCAGAGGGGTGTGAGTGATAGGCTTTTAGGCTTCATCATGGGACATTTGCATGCTCATGCCTAAATGCGCTGGGTCCTAGTCATGCAGGGAATGAACACCTTCCTTCGCTTCGAACAGCCTTCTTTCCATTAAGCCCAGTGTTCTTAAACCTTTAATGACAGGGCACCAGATGATTTTTCCACGCTTAAAATGTATTATGTTCCCATGCGCAGGCCCTGTCACTAACAGGAACATTTCACGTATGTTGGGGCCCTAAGGAACGATCACCCGAAGGATATGACCCTGTTCTTAGCTGGACTTGAGATAAGGCTGGTCAAGGAGCCTGTGTGCTTGGCCAGTGTAATAAAGTAGACAAATAATTACCGAGCAAATCAAACACACTTACACCTCAGATGATTTGGAAATATTATCTATAATCGGGCACTTCTGTGCTGGGAGGAAAGGTTAATAAAGTAATTTAAAAAAGATTGTGTGAAGTATTATAGAATCAGAAGAGGACCGGCGATCATAATTGTTAATCTCCTGAAACACCAGTTCTGCGTTGCACAAAGCGGATATTTTAGTACATATTCTTATTGTGCATTCCACTTATTACTATGTTAGCTTGCTTAATTATCCTTTATGAAAATCTTACTTTAGATTGTTTTTGGTACAAAAAATAGGTGATATGATTATTCTAGCTGACCTTCAATGTGGATGCCACTCTTAAGATATGCAGGGGAGACTGACGTCTTTGAAAATTAATCATCTATAGATGTTTGGTAGGGGAGCAACAGTGGCGTGTACACGAGCTGGGTATACACAAATGTGCTCATCATTGGCATTATATAGACAGGGCGATGGCAAATTTCTGCAGTTTGAACTGCTGCAGTGTCAGGGACTCATTCTGAGCTTCCATGTGGTCATTTGATATCCTTTAGGTGAAGCTAAGGTATGTGGTTAGAGAATATATGCAGAAAAATTTTAAAATCTGTTTTCATCCTATTCTTCAACAGAAGTTGCTGTCACTGTTGTTGTTGTTGTTGAAGAATGAATTTGGTACAGAAGGCAAGCAGGAGGAGGAGAAAACACCAGGAGACACAGGTCCCAAATCTCCCACTATGTTCCAGGGCAAGCTGAATAAGATCTGCCGCATAGGACTTAAAAAATATATGTGAAAGACCAGTGAATCTTCCAATGAGCTTGATAAAAATAGTACTATAATAATGCTTTGTTCATTGAATTTTTCTACCATAAGCAACTGTGATCTATAAGTGCTTAAAGATTTTCCGTTACACTTATCTATTTACTTAGTGTGGGTGGGTGCTGGGTCATGCCATGTACATGGAGGGGAAAGAACAGTTTGCAGGAGTCTGTCCTCTCCTTCCCTCTGAGTCGTCTTGCCAGCCAATGCTTAAGTAGTACCCACGGCTAGTTATTCACCTCTTGCTCACTTTCAAAGAAGTCTACACTGGCTGGATATTGATTCTTAATGGTTTCCAATGTGATTATTTTATTCTTTGATTTCTGTCCCCTTCTTGGACCCGTGGGCTATCCTGGGGAAACTCTGTCTTCCCTTGTCATTCTCCAACATCTCAAACAGGAGATGAATGCATACCTCCTATTCTCTCAAATTCCCCTACTCAGCCTTCCTGAACTCATTTCCTCCAGAAATGGACCTGGTATTAATCCCAGGGGCCAGTGACCACTCTTCTAAACCATAGCTGTGTCAAAATGCATGCTTGGTGACCCCTCATCTCTGTGACAGCTGTGCTCCTGGTTGGCCCCCTTACCTCTGCCTCCTGTTTGTCTTCTTGCTGCTCTTTACACAAGCTCTATGTACTCCAGCGCACTGAGGAGAATCCCACTGTTTCACCCTCTGTCAAACTGAGCACCCAAGACTCCAGCCCCAGTCCCCCAGAAAAACACAGAGAAACACACATTTCTGGCTACAGCTGTGCAGAATTCTGAAAAAAAGCAGGAGGTACTGTAGCTGTCAGAGTGACCAGAAGTGATAAAGCTTTTTTTGCTTTTTCTTTTTTCAGTTGAATGAATGTCTTGATTCCTGCATGCTGAAGCGGTTTGTTTTGCGTGATTTGGGTCTAGAACCCAGCAGACTGCAGAAGACGCTGGCACTATGTGATATTTCACCCATTTCCCGTAACACCAGGGATTCAGAGAAGGCTTCCTCATCCTCCAACTGCCAGCGTGCTTTTGAGACTAGATATGACGCCCGCTCTGAGAGCATGAGGGCTTTGAAAAGTACTGGACTGAAATGTCCCTTAGTTGCTTTGCAGATTCAGATTTTTCCTTTTTCCCCCACATCAAGCACGGCATTTGGAATCCTTAGCTCTAACTGGTGAACTTCCAATAAGCCAATCCTTTTGAAGAATTTGACCCAAGACAACATAGCTTATGATTTCAATGAACTGAATTTTGTAAGTAAAGAAATGATTAGAAAATAATCTGAATTTATTGGGATCTTCAAGTGAGGTCATAAAATTACGGCAAGGTTCTGTGTTTCCTTGAGAAGTGGAAACTTCCCCTTGCTGGTCTTTACAGAAGTACAGATGTCAGTGTGTGCCATTGACGGCAAGACCATCCTCTGAACATGGCAGCTGAAAGCATCTTCTTCTGCCTGCCGCTGGAATGAATACCAGATCCCTGTGGGCAGCTGGGTGACTTTCTCAAAGAAAACCCATGGGTACAGAGTAGGATGGTGGTGTGGCAGGTGCCAGGGAAAAATGTGAGAATTGTAGCTTACGAAACAAAATCAGTGAGCAAAAAGATCTGTTCTCAAATACGGGCACTCCATCCTTCCCCTACTCTGTGTATTTCTCTTATGGTCTAATGTTGCTGCTCCATAGTTGGAACTTTAGGACTTGAATATACCGGACTAACTGGTTAGAACAGAAAGCTAACAGGCATTATTTGTTTTCAGTAATGTTTTATGTTGACTATGATTCCACAGAAAAGTTCTAGGTACAGTACAGCTCTGTCTGCACAGCAACTCCAGAAGACAGGAGAGAGGTGGCGGTGACTTCAGTTCTGAAACTTTTAGTTCTGTTCACGTCTGGCCAAGAATCTACTGCCAAATTGAATGGCTGCTATTGGTTCAGCTTTTATTCATTCCTTTCTTTCTCTCCTCCTCGGTCCCCCTTCCCTCTTGCCCTCCTTCCCTCTTTCCTCCTTTTCTTCCTATCTTTCCTTCCATTCTTTCTTCCTTTTTTGGACGTGATATGGATTGTTTTTACTATCACGACCTAAGGCGATTTGCTGCATCCCCTTCTTATTATACCCCTGCTTCATTTTTCAGTGTTTATCTTTATATTGACACACAAGGTTGACATATTCCTGCCACCTCTGGAGTTGTAAAAACACATACAGTAAAAACACAAAAGAAATAAGAAAATGGAAATAGCATTACAGTTTCGTGTCTTTATCTAAGTAAGGTCAGAGCATAATAGCTTATGAGTCTTTTTCTTTAAACAAGGTGAAAGAATTTCATACTACGAGTACTTGGGACCCAACACAGAACAGGTTAGAAAAGTAATATAGTCACAGTAATTACTTTCATATGGCAAAATATTTCAGTCAGCAATGACTAGCAATAAAATAAAATGATCACCCTTAGTATATCCATTACAAAAACAATTGTCTAAAATAAGAATGGTTAAAATACTTGGTAGAATATAAAACATTGATACAAGAGACTCTTCTCTGTCACACACACACATACACACACACACACACGTGCACACACATGCACCATGTTTCTTCAAAGCCCACGGATGATGTTAAAGGCAATTTACTTGAAATGTAGGCCTTTTTATAAGGAAAAAATACCCCAATTAGGGATTTATAAATAAATATACTATTAGAATCACTGTCTTTTGTAAAATGAGTTTGCTTTGAGCTTTTAAGGTTT
The DNA here is from genome assembly GCF_000622305.1 of Nannospalax galili. Taxonomy (NCBI): domain Eukaryota; kingdom Metazoa; phylum Chordata; class Mammalia; order Rodentia; family Spalacidae; genus Nannospalax; species Nannospalax galili. The sequence goes on from NW_008346414.1 coordinate 789,961, forward strand.
ATAGAAATCACTTATCTATTCTTTAAAAGATTCCTATTCTTTCCCCCCTGTCTTTTTTTATAAATATAGTGAATGTGAAACATCATTAATCCAGTCGTAATATCATCTGATAGAAGCTAATCCCTTCTTAGGCGTAGCTTTTCCTGGACCTTTGGAATATAGAAATGTGCTTTTACTGTGAGGCATTTTATTTAAGCACCAATCTATGCTTCATGCTTAATTGCCTTCCTTAAAAGACCACCCAGCAAAATGAACACTGCCTTCAAAGTTCCTTCCTTGGGAGTCTTAGCTGATTCTGTAGCCAGTTATTTTGTCTGCTAAGGTCATGGATCAAGGGCAGCTCAGTGCCTGTGGTTTGGACGTGGCTATCGGCTCTGACAGGATGATGCAGTCCGCTCTGAGATCCTAATCGGTCAGAAAAAGTCTATTAAGTTTGAGCCCTTAAGCTGTCTCGGTCAAATCAGGGATACCAAAGTTACATTTGTTTTTGTGATGACCATTCATTTTGGTCAAATGAAGAAATTGTTCGTGTGCATTTTATGGCTTCGGGGGCAAAATCTGTGAATGTCATGTATCTCAGCCTCTCTGCTATTTCAGAGACATTATTGAGAAGATGCTTATGAAAAAAATCATTTTTATTGCAGCTGTTTATAAGTCACCTTGACCATAAAAGGGAAGAGGCCAAAGAGAGGTAATCAGAAGCTGGTTCCTTTCTCTGGGTGAAGGGCATAGTTGGGAAGGTCGATGCACTGGAGTGCTGGAAGCTAAGACTGGCTTACTTAATGGGAAGAAGTAGGCTCAGGACTTTCTTCTCCGAAACTCTTCAGGCTTTCTTAAAACTGGTGGTCTGGCCGAATCAGTGAATAGCTGACTCTTCCCTCTTAGACCCAGATTATAATCTACTCAGTTTTCTTTTTTTTCATGAATGAAAGGTCTTTGGTTTTAGAGGAAATCTGTACCCTCATCCATGGCAAACCCAATGATAGAACTACTTTTGCTTTCTACTTTCTTCTTTAATCTCTAGGCTGAGTCAGTAGTTGTTGGGTTTCCTTGTGATACGCATGTTGTTAATCTGAACTTATTTGTACAAAGTATTAAGAAATGGAAGTAGTCCATCCAGTCGTACAGCATCTGATCCAAGCAGATCAGTGGGATTACCTAATGTATATCAGAGGGGACCTACATTTTACAGAAGGGAACCCTGAGGCCTGAAATGAGGAAGAAGTTTTCTCACCCAGACAATGGATTCTGAACTTTTAGTAGGCCTGATTAATTTGACCTCATAAAAGCGCAGCTTTACCTATAAACACTCACCCAAAGTTTTATCTTCTCTTGTGTAAGACCAAACTATTCTTAAAATTTTCAGTTTTCCAATAATAAGAAAGTACCCACAATAGTAGTTATTGGCTGGATCAAAGAACACAATGAGAAAAGGGAAATTCTGTCAATAAATAGCTAGAAAAATTCAAAACCAACATGTGAAAGAATGACAATGGACTCTCATCTAACCCTATGCACAAAATTCAACTCAAACTAGTGTAAAAACTGATGTAATTCCTACAACTTTAGAAACTTCTGAAGGAAAACATGAGGCACTTCTTGACCTTTGACCACGATGCTTCTAATATGACCCAGAAACCCAAGGCAGCAGCAACAACAACAACAACAACAACAACAACAAACAGACTTTTCGAATGGCATTGAACTACAAAGTTCTTCCACAGCATGGGAAGCAACTGCCAGCATGAATGGTAACCCACAGACCACTAGAAAATATTCTCATCATCTCTCTGAAAAGGGCTTAAAGGTTGAAATATATAAGGAACCCCCAAAATTCCAGACTTAAAACAATAACCCAATTAAGAATGGGCGAAGGAAGCCAGGCATGGTGGCACACACCCAGCACTCAAGAGGCAGAGACAGGCAGAGCTCTGTGAATTTTAGCTTAGTTAGACCTACACAGGCAGAGTAACATAGTGAGACCCCCCCCCTTTTTAAAGCAAAGGCAAAGGGCCTGAATAGTTTTTTCTCAAAAGAAGACATAAAAATGACCCATGGGCAATTAGAAAAATACCAGATTCTCATCATCATTAATCATCACAAATTGCAAATCAGTATCACAATGAAATGCCCATGGGGCATGGGAAGGGGTAGGGGAAAGGTAACTCTTGTGTATTGTTTATGGAATGCTCATTGGTACATCAATTCCTTGAAAAGTATACCACTTATCACAAACTAAAATAAAAAGTACTTGTGATTTAACAATCTTACTTCTGAGTGTACATCCAAAGGAACTGACCTTGGCCTCTCACAAGCTTGTTGGATTTTTGTGCTCAATGCATGATTGCTCACAATAGTGAAAATGTGGAATATATGCAAATATTCAGGGTTGCAGAGATGCCTTAATGGTTAAGAGCACTGGCTACTCTTGCAGAGGACCTAGGTTTAGTTCCCAGAACCCACATGGTGGCTAACAATCATCCATAACTCCATTTCCAGGGAATTCAACACCTTCTTCTGGCCTCTGTGGGCACTGCAAGCAGGCATACACGTGGTGCACTTACATGCAGGCAAAACATGTATACACATAAAAACAATTAATGGAAAATTCAAATACTCATAGATAGATGAATGCATAGAGAAAATGTGAAGTGTGTGCAGAAACACATGAAGTGGAATATTATTTAGATTTAAAAAAGAATATCCTGTCATTTGTGACACTATGGATGAACCTGGGGGACATTTTAACTGAAATAAGCTAAGCCCAGTATGGCAAATACTGTACAATATTGTAATATAAATTTTAGAAGAAGCAAAGAGCAAAATATCGCTTTCCTGAGACGGATGGGAGACCTGTGGAGAAGTGGTCAAAGGACGCAGATTCAATTACACAAAATGAATAAATTCTGAAGAATTAATGTACAATATGGTGACTACAGTTAATACTCTACTATATGTTTAAAATTCAAAAGAGTGAATCTATGTTAACATATACATCACACCTACACACACCCCAAGTAACTGGGTGATGTGGTGAATATGTTAGTTAAGTGAATAGTGGGAGTCATTTCACAGTGTATCCATGTTAAAACATTGCTGCAGACATCTTATATACACAGACAATTTGCATTTCTCAATTACCTCTCAATAATACTGAGGTAAGAGAGAAGTCAGCTGACCTGAAGTAATGGATTGGAGCAAAGCTTGGACACCTGTAGAAGTTCAATCTCTCTGAGCACCAGTTTACTGACTTGTAAAACAATGAAGACAATTGTTTTTATCCAGAAATCTTTTGTAAATATTCAACGTGAAAAGGCATGTGTGATGCTGCATACTAACGGTGGCAAATTATGATGGCTTTGTGCAAGATGAACTGTTACTGATCTCCCCAAATTTGGGGAAGTGGATGATAGACAGCTCTAAAGTCCAAAGTTTCACGAAGGAAAAGAAAAAATATGTAAGAATTGTAAGGAAAATAATACATTTTCTGAGATTGCATTGTGAGCACTGGAAAAGTATAAAAATTATGGTATTTCAAATTGGCACACTATTATGTTGCAATACAGCTAGTAGACAGATGTAAAAATAAAGTACAGATGTATCTTTTTTTTTCAGTCAAATCTGATATATGGAAATGTAGATTTAAAGAAAGATTGGTTATAGGGTCATTATTTGCTTTACAAAGCAATTTGCCATAAGGTTCTTTTAAAAGAAACTTCCCTGGTATCTTTAATGTACTATTTCATTTGCTGAAAAAAAAAATCACACAACTTTACAAGAACTCATTTTGTGCATGAAATGAAGCACATCAACTGGAGGTGCAGGGTAGAGGGAGGTAGTAAGAAAGAACAGTGAAGGTGAGGAGTAAGTCAGGTAATAACATGCAAAAAAGTTAGACTGAAACTTCACGCTTTGTTGATAATTTTTAATAATACATTCTTTATAAGATACCGAGGAGGGAGGAAAGTCTGCTGTCCTCTCATTGCTGGACCCGACTCCTCCGACCTTCTGCAGGCCCTGGCCCTTCTACCGAAAATGCAGTCATAAGCTGCTGTTCCCAGAAGCTTCTTTGGTTTTATATATTGCTATTCTCTCTGCCTAAAGTTCTTCAACCTCTTGGCAACCTCAGAAACTAGCTATGCTAGTCAGCTTTCTGTTGCTGTGGCAAAAGTACTGGCGATGGTCAAATTATAAAGAGAAAAGTTTGTTTTAGCTGATGGTTTCAGTCCATGGCTAGTTGAATGCATGGCCTAGGGCCCTATGGTAGCATAGTACATCACAGAATACATGGTGGAAGAAACTTCCCATCACATGATGACCAGGAAGCAGAGAGAGAGAGAGAGAGAGAGAGAGAGAGAGAGAGAGAGAGAGAGAGAGAGAGAGAGAAATAGAAATCTAACGAGACAGGCAAGGCCCGGAACAAACAGCGAGCAGTCGGAAGAGAGAGAGAGAGAGAGAGAGAGAGAAACCTTAATGACAGGCTATAGAAGAGCCCTTCAACACACTGGCCTTGGGGGAACATAGGAGAGTCATACCACAGCACTAAGCAGTGTCTGTCTTCTCATTGGTTGTGGGATGACATTCCATCTCTGGAATTCTCAGGGTGTTCTACTCAGATTTGGCATTGGTGTACCTTGGTGTTGACCCAGATACCTTTGCCAGGGCGGGGTCGGGGGGGGAATCTTACAACACATAGACTCTGAAATTCAATGATTCTGACATAGAATTCGGGCTCCACATCTTCTGTAAAGTGTTTCTCTTTTCTATTTTGAGGCAGGTTCTTACTTTAGTCCAGGCTAACCTGGAATACACTCTGTACCTGGGGCTGTTCTTGAACTCATGGTAATCCTCCTATCTCAGTCTCCCGAGTGCCTGAGTCACCACATTGGACTTTATTTATATAAAGTTTGACCTAAGCTTGAGCTAGGCCTTGGTCTTGTTCATCAATGTCATTGGAATGATTGTATGTCATATATTTTTGAGAGGATTTGAAGAAGCACATCAAGCCCTTAGCGTAGTGCCTTGCAGAGAGGTTGGTCCGATCAATGCTGATAGCCCACTTTCTGCAGCACACCACTGTTTCCGTAGACTTCCTCTGGGATTTCTCTTCCACTCACTCAGCTATTTGTTACTTACAGAAAAGCATTTGATCTGGCCCAGCTCATGTTGCCTGAACCCATCTGATTCATACAGTAGGCACTGGGTACACACTTGTGAATTCTGAGATAAAACACACATGGAGCACACACTTTCATGGAATATATCCAGTCCTAGAACAAATCTGTGCCCAAGCAGAGAAAGAACAGAGGAAGAACAGAAGGGCAAAATGGAGTCCAAAGGGCACCTACCTACCACGGAGAACTCTGCAGAATGCCCCAAAAATTAACATGTGTTGTGTTCTGGGTTCTTTGGGAACACAGTTCCCAAAGCAGTTTTGAATCATGCTAGTTATACAGCCTTTTTTACTTAGTTCCAGAATTTCGCTAAGACTCTGTTCTCTGTAGTTTTTAAAAAATATTTTACTTTTTATGTGTATGAGTGTATCGCCTGCATGTACATAAGTGTACCCGTGTCCTGCAATGCCCATGGAGGTCAGAAGAGGGCGTCGTTGGATCCCTTGAAATTGGAGCTAGGACAGTTGTTAGCCACCATTAGGGTGCTGGGAATCGAACCCAGGTCCTTTGCAAGCGTAGCCAGTGCTCTTAACCACCAAGTTATCTCTTCAGCCCTCTCTGTAGTTCTTTTTTTGTGTGTGAGTTGCAAACTGAGTTTCTCCTTCAGTAGCACACTGGTTCGTAGTCAACCATGACCATACGGAAATGATTGGGAGGGTCTCTGTAGTCACATCTGGATTATTTTTATTTCATTTTATAGATTCTTTCAGTAACTTGAGAGATAATTTGTCTGGCTTGGATCCTTGAACTCATTTCAACCAACTAGGTGAGTAAGTCTTGACTCATCTTGGGCCTTGGTTCTCTCTTAACTCTGTTGGCTCTGCCCTCGCTAGTCTGAAGATCATTCTTCTTGATAGAGACCATAGAATCAGAATAGGAGCTGAATAGCTCTGTTTTCTCTGTGACATCTGTTAACATTTTGCTGTGTGCCCCAATCAATGTACCTATCCCTTTGTTCTTCTTTACAAACAGAGCTTAAAATAGCTTCCTGTTGTCCTTGGCAGTTTTTCAGCCTTTAGTCAGGTGTTAACCCTCCTGACAATATTCTTACAGCACTTTTTATACTGGCTCCTCAACATGTTTTTAGCCTTCCATTGGGGGTGTATGTCCCTTTATATTCTGAATTGAATAGCTTTAAAAAGGAAAAAAAAGAATGCTCCTTTGATGGTATGTTTTTTATATGCCTTTGAAATAATCTGTGATTATTTTGTCAAAATCTTAAAAACAGGCTTATTTTCCCATGAAAAGTATTTAGTCATGAGATCGTTTATATAATTTCTCTATTCTGACACTTTCCTGGATTCCAGGATAAATTCCTATGCCCACAATTATTTTCCTGTTAGGCTCTCACCTAATGTCATTTCTTTCTAAACTTCTCATCACTTTTAGCACCAACCAGATCTTACTCCGTGTTCAAAGTTAAATTATATCGTCACTTTATTTTTCTTAGTCTGGTAATCGTTATAAATCAATGGACATACAGGCCAAATATATTGTTTCTGTGTTTTCTTTTGAAAAATTCCAGTCAATTCATTTGCAGTTTAGTATCCTCTCAACTCATGTCTTGGTACAGCTTAGAATCATATTTGAGAGCTTTATTTAATATTTGCTTCTTTGAATTCTAGAGTAAGCATGATTTGTACAGCTTGGGTATTTTCAGGCACATACGTTCTGCCCCGTCTTCGAAGAACCATTTCACCCTGTATGGAAGTCTCTTTTCACTATCGGAAACTATTGCTTAAAACAAAACAAAGCAGAGTGAAGTAAAACAATCCTTCTGCATCACTCACTAATTTCCCAAAGCCTCCTTGTGGTCTCAGAGGACATGCAGCCCTTCCGCCTCTTGCAATGACTTCATGACCTGTTGAGCAGAAGCGATGTCTCCTAGAGCCATCATCTACTGCCACATGAAACCATACAGCAAGTGTCCCCTCTCCACACATCTTACATCCACTGTAACCCAGAAAAACAGTTCATTCCCTTTGTCTACTAAGCATAAGCTGAGCCTTTGAACCTGGCAGGGTCCTCACTTTTTCCCTTCTGCCCTCTAGAGGCAAACTCCCCCTCTATGGTTGTCCTGGAAACCTTGCAGATTCTGTGTTGGGAAAGAGACTGCTTCTGCTGGTATAGAAGGATCTAGTCAATCTGTGGATGTCGCCCTACATTCCCATCATGGCCATCTAGAATGTCTTCATTTACTCTTGCTATCATGTTCAAATTTTTCTCCAGAGCCTCAAAATATTTTTTTCTTTTCTGTTCTGTTGGGTTCTACTTTTCAAGTCCTATGTAAAACCTTTATCCTTCTTAATTAATTAGAACCATGGAGGAAAACTCAGAATATGCTCAAGACAGAAGTCCACCCTACAGATGACATTCTCGGTACTCAGAACCTAGGCAGGAGGACAAACCTTAGAAATGCTCAGCACGCTCTATGCCCTCACTTCCGGGGCATCAAAACTCATTGCTACCTGTCTAGGCTTCCTATTTGCTGCCCCTAGTCACAGCTACATCCCTGCGTAATTGTATGCTGGTCTGTGGCTGGGCTCTGAACCTCCTGATGCTGCCAGGAACCAATCCCCTGCGTGGGTTAGGTAAGCACAAGTGTACAGGGCACTTTTTTCTGAAACTTATTTAAAACCCGCGAGTTGCTTACCGCCAATTTGGCTTTAGCTTGCCTCTCGTTTGTCCTTGTTTTCAATTTCTCCCAACAGCTGTTTACATCACTTGGAAGGTGATGCACCAGCTAGGAGGCTAGAATAAGCAGTTGACCTTGAAGTAGTGACTTGAACTTGTACAGACTCGGAGGAGAAGCTATAGAGAGAATGTGGGGTGGTGTGGGACCAAAGATTCTGGATCGCAGAGCCCTTCCCCATATACCGAGGAGGACTCAAGGTCGGAGGAGGAGAGAGCTGCCGCGCCTCCGTCACATCCACCTTCCACGGATCCCTTACCCTCTCCTCCCACTCTTCACGTGCTTGTAGCTCAGTTTTCTGTTCCCTAGAAGCAAAGGCTGGGGTAAGGCAATCCCGATATCAGCACAGCTAAGTCTAAACGATGAATTTTTTTTTATTTTTATGGACTTACGGATGTGCCTTGGAATCAAATTTTTTCTGAGACAGGTTCTCACTATGTAGCCCTAACTGGCATGGATTTGCTCTGTAGACCTGTCTGGCCTCCAACTGAGAGAGCTGCCTGCCTTTGCCTCCGGAGTGCTGAGGTTAAAGGCCTGCTACCATACCCAGCCTTCACCTTCAGTTATTTAAGTAATATTTCTAGGTAAAAATTAACTATAAATTCTAAAATATTTTATCAGTTAACTTTGGAAATTAAATACATTTGTCCCTTGTTGAGTAAATACAAAAAGGTTATGTTTACTAGAATGCTGTTTTCAAATGAGTTATGTCACCTAGCATTCGAACCTACTATTCAGAATATTTTTTCAAAATAGCAAAACCAAAAACTTCAACTGATCAAAATAGAGAGTGTAATATTCCATACGATTTTTACAAGTGAAATTTTATTGGATTTTGAATTAGGGCTGTACAATTAAGAATTAAATTTGTATGACTGTGTGGATTTTAGTAGATTTATATTTGGAAACCATTATTTTAAACTCCCCCGCCAATTTTGTTTAAACTTTAACATTTAGCTTAAAAATGTAAATGTATGAGGAAACAAGAATGCCTAATCTACAATTTCCGTATAAGAACAGCATCAAAACACATCCATAAAGAAATAACTAACATCACTTGAAAACTTTTATTATGCTCCATTACAAAGTCATAAATGTTTTTACCTTTGACTTTAATTTTTTTTTGTTTTTTAAATTTACATTTTCGTATTAGTCCATTAATACGTTATTTATTTAGTGAGTAAGTAAAGGGTGTTAACATGCCAAGGCTTCTGAATGGAAGTCAGAGGACAACTAGTGGAGTGGGTTTTCTCCTTCCATCATGTGGGTCCAGGGACTGATCTCAGGTACTCATGCTTGGTGGCAAGCACCTTTATCCACTGAGCCATTTCTCTGCCCCACTTTGTTTTGTTTTTACAAAGTAAAAATATCCACTTAATATACATGTGCAAGTATGCATAAATATACATATATCTCCCAACATAATTAATAAATTCAAAGAGATGAGGACAATGCATGACTCCATAGTATTATATTTCTAGAATGAAGCAAATAAATAAGTATACACCATTATTACTAGTAAAACTTAACTTGATTATCTGAAGAATAATTGTATTAACTTCTGTGACCTAAAGTCCAGCCTTTTTTCCTACTACATACATTAAAGGGATAATAGTATCTGTTACATTTTAATACTTGAGAGTAAAAACTGACAACGTACCTTCATCCCGTTCACAATGTTGTTACATTCTAATATTTAAAAGTTGATAATATATCTTCACTGTGTTCACAATGTAGCAAATGCTGAAATAATGATAGGCAAGCCCTTGAAGTGTATAGTTGTCTAACTGTATCTAGACACTCTCGGGAAATTTCAGAACTACTGATGGCAGGTAAGACAAAGAAGCCTCATCCCTCTGAGTTTGGGAGGATTCGGCAGAATTTCTCATAATATCACTTTGGGCAGTTAAAAAACAAACAAACAAACAAACAACAAAAAAAAACCCAAAAAGTATTATAGGAAGCCTCCTGCAATTAAAATAGCAACTACAGGTGGAATGGGCTCAAAACTGCTTACCAAGTTGTTTACATGTAGTTCCCACTGGTCTCCTGAGACCACAAAGACAAGGGACTGGCAAAGAGCTTTCGCCTCACGTACTAAGACACACTAGCAGTGGTACCTTGTTAAGGGTCCTTGTGTCATTCCCTTAAAATCAGAAACATCCACCCAATTAAAATTATACATTGTGGAAACCAAAGAAGCCTGGCCCAGGCTTGCCAAAGATGCTTTAGGTGTGGGAGCTAAGAGGCCTGTTCACACCAGTCGAAAGGTGCCTGCTTTGGCCCCCTGAAAATAAACACATCTTTTGCATATATGCTCTGATGGCTGCCAGCACTCTCTGCCTGGAGAATTGCTCCCGTAAATGGAGATTCTTTCTCTATCAGCAGGAAGAATTTATATCCAGTCAGAGAGGAAGCAGAGAAGCTCTTGTTCGTCACATTTTAGTGCAGGGAAGTGCTTTGCCCTAAAGGTGCCAGGTAAAGAGAATTGCCAAGTAAAGAAAATTTATTGAATGCATTTTCCAAAAGGGAAGCATAATCTGACATTTTTGTTTCTAGGATCTCAGAAAAATAACTTCCCTTAGTCCCTATATCACATAAGGGCACACATAAAGGCAAACAGTCCCCACTCTGGCTTGGAAGGTATTTATGTAAATTTTTTCTGTGTAGTCATCCATAATTATTTCAGGCCTCTCTTTATTCAGATGTCTGTCTGCACCACACATCAGGATGCTGAACTTCTGGTTCTCCCTCTCCTTGCCTGCTCGCCTCCCGGGCCATGTGACTCTGAGTCCACACACCTGCCCCCAGCACTAGCCACTTGAGAGTGAGATAGCACACACCTGTCTGGCTTCTGTGCCCAGGTAATGTAGTCGCTCTTGGCTATGAAAGTCAGGGGCTGAAGGACCAAGGCAGGGTTGGTCTGCACTCTCCTCCTTGACTTCAGCTAACATTTAGGGTCACATAGGACCTTCCATATCCACCCTCCTAAACACCAGCCCCTCCCTCATTTTGTGCAACATTTAAGGTCGCCAGTCATCCTCAGAGTTGTTAGTTTGTTCAAACCTCTCTTGACAGTTAACATTCTGCCTGTTCCAGGACTTTCAGAAAACTTAGTCTTGCCTGGAAAACAAAGAATCTGTTCAAATAAAATAAAGGCCCTCAATTTCAGATTTGATTCCCTCTTGTGGAAGGGTGCTAGTTACTCTCTGTTTACCAAGCACCAGCGACTCCCGCGCTCTGATCCAACTTGGTCAGAGACAAAGTGAAAGGGTCCACCTCTGGGCAGGTACAATATGTTTGTTCGGGAGGACTGCTCGGCAGTAAGGATGACAACAATTAGCACATGCTACTCATTAGCAAACGGAGATTAGAACGCAGCGAAATGGCAAGCTGCCATCAGCGCGGTAGTTACGGGGCAGTTTAATTTCTAACGAATGTGAGCGCTGGATCAGTAACAATATTCGACAAAACGCCGCCTGCATTCTCTTATGGCTTTCATTACCAAATTGAAAATCTGTGTAGATTTCTGAAAATTACTTTTAAATGTAGCCAATCTCCTAGACTGCAAGGCTTGATTTGCTGGTGAGGGAGCCCTGCTGTGAGATTTTAATGAAAGATCATAGTGGCCCTCCAAGGCCGGCAAAGCGCTATGGGCCCTGGAAGACCCGAAATAATCTGTTTTACTTTTAATGGCAGCCATTTTATATTCATTAAGATCAAAATGCAGTTTTGCAGGCAAATTGCAAAGCTGTTCCACTCACAGCTTGAGAACCTGGAGGCCCTACAGCTTTTTATCTTGTTCATAAGCAAATATGCAGTTAATATCTTTTAATATGCTTTGATGCTTGCTACCTTATGGGTACATTGTACCAGAGGTTAGAGAACTGCATGTTTCCTTGGCACAGGCAGCTCCAACTAAAGCCGCCGTCCTTTTATTTCCATAATGGTAGAAGAAATGAGCCTCTTTTTATCCCCCTCCCAGATTTTTTTTTTTTTTTTTTTAATACGAGCTCTGCTCAAATAAATTGTAAAGCACTGTATAGTATACACTCAGGGTCTCAGCGAAGATGCACGTTTTCATTGGGATCCATCTGTTGGTGGTTTGTATTATTTAAATTTATACAGTCACATTATTTAAATGTAAACAGCCAAATAAGATAGGATCAAATCATTGGCATCTGGAAACTGCTCTCATCCTCTTTGATTGTGAGGTTGTCTGCATTAATAATGGAGTTCTAAAGACTGTGATTCCACCTGATATACTGGATGACCTTAACAGTTGTGATTTTATCAGGGTTTCACTGTAGTAGAAAATGAAGGTATTTTGCAGCTCATTTCCAGCAAAGCTAGTTTGCATTATCTGCTGTCCAGACAGTCCTGCTTGTTTTGTGTGTTATAAATACCCCCACCCGCTTTCTGCTTTGCAGCTGTACTTCCGGTTTAGAACCATGTTGTAGATTCAATTCCATCAGATTTCTTGTAGAAGGCAAATGGCACTGTGTTGAATGAGAAGGAAGGAAAGAAGGAAGGAAGGAAGGAAGGAAGGAAGGAAGGAAAAGAGGGAGGGAGGGAGAAGGGAGGAAGAGAGGGAAAGGGAGAAGAAAGGAAGGAAAGAGGGAGGGAAGAAGAAAGGAAGGAAGGGAGGGAGGGAGGGGAAGGAAATGAAGGAAAAAGAAGAGGCAGTTAGGGAGAAGGAGGCATTGTACGGTCCTTCGTTTAATCCTTTAATTTTTATCTTGTCTCTGAAACAAGAAGGAAGGTTGGTACCAAGGAAGTTGCTACTCAGTCCATCACCCCATCTTAATTATGCCTTCAGCCATCGGTCACCATTAAATACTGTTACCCAGAATTACAGGACTCACTAATAGTTGTAGAAGCAAAATTTAGGGGTCATTTTGGGTAGAAAAAGGGACCAGCCGAGTTCATCACAACACGCCCAAGATTTGGAGTCTAGACTAATTAGAACGATACACAGATCTTTTGCTTTGTTGCCAAGTTATTTTGACTGTTGAAGTCACTCAGGGTATCAGGGTCTTAGCTAAAGCAAGGGTGAGAGTGGGGTACTCCCTGTGGAGGGAGGGAGACCCTCCTGCTTTATCCAGAAGGCTAGGCCCTGTGCATTCCTAGTGCACTCAGTAGCTATAGGTGTCTCAGCCTTCTCAAACACAGGGCTGGCTGGTTTAAGAACAGGAGGCAGCCCCCCTTTCTGAAAATCAATACTCATTGTGCTGGCTCCAAAAATAATGTGCATTAAGACAGCTCCATTGAAGGCCAGATCTCTGCTCCTAACCATGCCCCATGGCCTATTATAACTTTGCATGGCACATTTAGAAGTTCTAACATCTCACTTTGTGCAACAGCATAGATTCCCTGGAGGCCCAAGAATGCAGGCTTTGAAGGTCCAATGAGGGAATTTGATAACCTCTCTCCATGGGTCTCTGAAAGGGGTATAAGTGTCTGGCCTGCCAAGGCACAATTTAATGGGCTTCTGACAACACTCAAAAGGCAGACAGAATTGTGTGGATGGGCAGCCAGCCAAGGTGATCTTGGGGATGGAGCCCTGTGATTTTAAGCAAAGTGAGGTCAGGAAGGAGTGGTTTGGACTAGAGCTGGCTAGGCTTGGGGAGCCAGAGGGATGCTCTGGAAACCTGAGGGTTGACTATAAAGGATTTAGGGAACTTGAACCTGACCTGCAACTAAAGAGCTAAAGCATTCCCACCTGGCCAACTTTAAAAGGAAATGGAGAATGGAGAGAACATATAATTAATTTCAATTACAAGCTTTATATATCTCAAGCCAGATAGTCTCTATCTTCATTTCCTGTCAGTTCAATGAGCTCCAATACAAAAGTTACGTAAATTAAATTAAATTAAAACATGAAATTCCCTCTCACGTTCTCTGTTTTCTATTCTTAATGCCTCTTGACATTTAGTCTTTGATACACCACGCTATGTTTTTCCCCTGCACAAATATATACTTCAGATTGTGATTTCTAATCAGTCCTAACCTCTTAAGGTTGCACCAACCACTATCACAGGAGAATTAACATATAAGAAATGTTTGAGGAGATGGCCAGGAAGGAAAAAGAAGTACACTTAAACCTGAGAGTTTTTGTCCAATGTTTATTTACTACCTGTTTTCAGAATTATATTATTCTTAATTCCCATAATATAGCCATTTTCTAATCTGGTTTTCTTTGGGGCTCACAATAGCCTTCTGCTTCCTCTTTCATTCCCAAAACGTGCTACTTGGTATAGTGGACACAAAGGGTCACTCTCTCACAGAAAGTGGATTTGCATTTTGATCCAGTGCAAGGGAAAAAGTAATATTGCACACTATTTTCACATACCCGTGGTATCAGCAGTGGTGTTACATCACTGCAAGTTGAGTGCTGTGTAGATTCTTACAAAGGAGGTTTCTGGGGTGGGGGTGTGGTGAAGAATAATATCACAGTGAGACTTTGCCAGGGAAACCGGGAGAGAAAACAATCTCATTGAAGTCTTTTGCTATTTGAATTTTCTTCAGCTGCCTATTGTCCATCAAAATATTTGAATCCATACATAATGGAGTTCCTTGACTCCTACACAGTGATATCTTCAAGCACGCAAAGGAAGTTGTATTTTGCAAATTCCTCCAAAAAGGTTATCAAAATTGCCCTGAAGGGTTGACATAGTCCTACCAGAGATTGTTTTGAAGGATGATGTTATTATTTTTCATTGGTCATTTCTCAAAAGTATTAGGAGGGAAGAAAAATTTGACACCTGTCCCTTGGATCTTATTTAGCAAAAAGGAAAAAAAAAAAAAGCACCAAGAGAAACCAAATAGAAGATTTCACTTTAACAGGGTCTTTCAGGCAGAAAAATACAGCAGTAACATGTGTAAAGAAAATTTCAATATGTTTTGACAATAGTGTAATCTAGAGGAAGTGTTATCCCCCTTGTGGAGGTCATCATTCTTAATACAGTGTGTGTCATCAATTCTCAGGACAACAGAGAAAATGATCTAGTCAATACATATGAAACAGAAATCATGCATAAACATGCTGCCTTACTATAAAGTGGGTGACACCACTGAAAATTGGATAGCAGTCCTGGATGCAATTTTCCATAACTTTTTATTATTCATAAGATCGTGTGATCTAATAAGCCACACCTCAAATTACTGTCCATTGAAGGTGTTCTTGAGTGATAGATTTTGACAAACCAGACAGAGGATATATTATGATTAAGATCAGATGCTGCTAGTGCTGGGCTTTCTGCTGCTGACTGTTTTCAGCTGCCTTCCATCAATTCTGCATTTTTCCCTCCTTAAGAAAATGAAGAAACATGAATCCACGGCCTATGAACGCAGAAGAGAAGAAACCTACTAACTGATCATGCAGTAGCTCTGATCCCAAGTGTTTCTCCCTGCAATTTGGATTTCAGAGGGAGAGGACTGATTTGAGCCAGAACAATGGGAAACCTAGAGTATCTGAGTGGAAAGAGAAATACCAAGCATTTAATTTAAATGCTTGTTAAAGCACCCAGAACTTTAAAGTGGCATGCACATTCTTAAATATTTAGATGGAAGAGGAAACGTAACTACTACCAATAGAAGCTCACTACTCTCAAGATGACCAAACCTTTGCCTCATCACTTTTTATTGTAATTATCAGCCAGCTTCTAATGAAGCAGAATTTCTCTAAGACTTTTAAAAGCTCCCTTCTTTCCTTCCTTCCCCCCTTCCTTCCTTCCCTTCTTCCTTTTTTTTTTTTTTTTTTTCGGTCTTTTTGAGACAGGGTCTCCCTGTAGCCCCAG
>NW_008346414.1:805776-822156 GCF_000622305.1 Nannospalax galili
TTGCTCTTTTTTTTTGGTTTTAATCCTGTTAAATAACTCCTCCTGCCTAGGTCTATGAAAAGGACTCTGCCCCTTTAATTCATCAAATGCAGAAAAACTGGCATAGCCAGTATCTACAAGCCACATTCCAAGGGGAGATGTTTTCAATTCACTCATTATAGAAAGGTCAGTCAGGTTCAAGTTCAATGTCATGGAAAAGAAGTACTCTCCACAAGGAGTACCACCCACACATGAAAAAGTGGAGGGAGAATTAGATGAACTATGTAACCTAATTTTTTGGGCAAATACAAGAAAATTAGCCCTGTGTGCTATTTGAATTTAAAACCACATATTAACAATTCAGCTGTAGAAGGTGACAGCAACCACAACAAAGTAAACACGCTCTCCAAACCACTCGGCCGTAATGATGTTATTAGTATGCATGTTGCTGAGCCCAGATGTAGCCTTTAGCAGCCCAAGCCCTTCCAGTGCTTTTTGTTCTAATGGCTTCAGACTCTTTTTCAAAGTGGGCCACTCAGAGACCACCAGGACTAGAGGACAGAATTGGAAGATAACAGGCTGGCAAATGGAACATGTTCACAGTGTCCATCTTCACCACTTTCTGTTGTCTGCCATGAGAATAAAGAATTCTGGGAGGCAGCAAAGCTCCTGTGAAGATCCTGGTGAAGGGCTGGAAGCCTGCACTCGGGCTGAGCTCTGCAAAGTTGTTCCAGTAGGCGGATGGCAAGACAATTGTCTGTAGGTGGGAGAGGGACCCCATGAGAATGGGGATGGGCGGGCCATCCCTTACAGGAGTTTCAATAGGGTGCACTTATATCCATGCAGGTGATACACTCACACACAGACAGTAAAAACCATAATAAAATACTTTACAATAAAAAAGAAAACTTGTATTCAATACAGATGTAGCTCACATCCTTTCAAACCACCTGCCCTATGTTCAAATGCAAGGGTTTGCATCTTTATCTCAGTTTTTGCAAGGCTGCTGAGAGAGCCTTTGAAATGTCCAAAAATATGCAAAGCAACCTTGACTTTCAGAACACAAAAACTTTGGCAACCACACCAAAAACCAAAATGCTCTGGTGACTCTGTTTTTCTTTGTTACAGTTCAAATCTCTCTCTCATGCCAGCACTTTAGGCCTTTCCCTGATATGTAGCCATTCTTCCTCTATTTTATTTTTATTATTGCAGATACCTAGGAATAGGAGTCAGTGTTGTTTTCCTCTTTGAATCAGAGTAGGCAAACACCAGTAACGCTGAGGGGGGTAGGATGTGATTTAGTATAGGTTAACATAGTGCAGAGGGTATTTTGCAATAAAATTTTAAATTAGGGGGAATATATTTACTGCCTGTCGTGTGTGTGGCTTATGAACTATAGGTTTGATATTTGGCAGAATGTGTAAGAACTGATAATTAGGTGTGTGTGTGGGTAGGTAGTGACATTTGTTTAAAACAAAGTACTGTAAAACTGAATTCATTTAT
Source organism: Nannospalax galili (assembly GCF_000622305.1). NCBI lineage: Eukaryota > Metazoa > Chordata > Mammalia > Rodentia > Spalacidae > Nannospalax > Nannospalax galili. The sequence goes on from NW_008346414.1 coordinate 807,259, forward strand.
GCTTCTTACTTTGTTCAGCCTCTCATAGACATAGACAAGCAATAAAATATACCAATAATATCTCAGTTTACAATAAGCTTTAATTATAGAGACACCTGATAAAATGCAGATGAGCTATCTGTTCAAGAGCTGTATGAATCCTAATAAATAGAATTGGTGGTGGTATGTGTGCATGTGTGTGTTTGTGAGAGGGACCAAAACTCATAGGTAATAGTGCTCAGATATTTGAATTTTTTTAATTTGCAAATTTTTATTGCTTTGGATCATATGTAACAATATAGAAGAGGCTCTCGCATAATTTATCTTTACTCGATGTGTCAAAATACTAAAAGCAGCAATGCCACAGAAAGAAGATAAACTCATTTGATGAATATATGCTACGCTTTTATATTGCCATTTGAAACATTAAGCTTTTCCTTTTGCAAAATATCGACTTAAAAGAAGAAACATGAACGAGTAACAATTTTTAAAGAATCCCAAATGGTGTAGACAGGCATGTTTATCAGCCTTGGTCACTTCTGCCTCCAAGCAGAGTCTTACCACTACACTCAACTATCCCAAAAATTCCATGTACAATCACATGGAAGGCTCTTCCAGGCGCCGAGCAGCCCCGAACAGGCTCACACTAAGGCCCTGTATGAAGCTAGGTTACTGCCGCAGCAACTCTGATAATTTCTGGTTTGTTTTTGAATCTCTTTTATTTCTGCCCTACCCCTCAACAGAGGTTTATTACAATAAACGTGGCTACTAAATGAGGCTTTATTAATTAGGGATGGGCAGAAAACCAGCTGTGACATCGTGACCCTGGGTGGGAAGCCAGACTACAGTAATTAAGACATAGCATGGTAATGGGGACAGATAATGAACACACTCAGTGGTCTGACGGGCCAGCCGTGGCCCTCACCAGGTCTCTTGTTTTTCTTATTTTCCCCTCTTTTAAATGGATGGTCCCCTGGAATTGCCTTCATAGGCTGCTTTGGTAAAGTTGGTTGCTAAAGTAGAGAAAACTGAAGCATTTATGGGCTACTGTTGGCGAAACAAAGATTTTTTTGAGGTCATGTGTTCTTGGTGTAGAGGTGGAATTCCTTTGCCCTTCATCACAGGGCTCTCCTTTTGGTTGGAACAGTAAGGCTGGATGAATTATCCCCTGAGCTGACCATAGGTCTCCTCACCCAGGTATGGTCTACTGAATCTTCCAGGTTTTTTCCTTGTGGCTGATTCCCTCTGCAGCTGAGAAGTAAATCTGAAAACCTGAAGTCTGCAGGGTCATAAGGTGCAAAGCCTCCTGTGGCTCTTGGAGCCAGGTTCCACTACCCAATGAGGAGGTCCTGACAAGTCCTTTACTCCTCCCAAGCAATCCAAAATCTGTATCAGAAGACTAAATACAGAATGCTCACGTTCTGCAATGGTTCATTATTTCCACGTGGATGCGTATCTGACCCACTCACCTTTTCCCTCCTTTAATGAACTTGAGTTTGGAATAAGGATGTTTGTGCATATGAGTTATATTTTTTAAAATAAAAAAAAAATAAGTTAAAACTGAGCAGAAATACAGGCTCAGTCTTGGCTCAAATATCATCATTTGGCACCTTTACAAATTTGAAAGGTAAACAAGATCCTTACACAGTTTCAAATCTGATGCAGAGTAGCCACTTAATATAAGCTTATCAACTAATTTTCTGGCAAGGAGGTAAATAATAAATCAGAGGAATGAAAAACAACAACAAAAGCAAATAAACTTCTTGAGAGGAGAGAGAGAGAGAGCGAGAGTGAGAGAGAGAGAGAGAGCTTGAGACAAGATACAGCCTTCAAAGTCATACACCAGTAATTTATTTCCTCCAACCAGGTACGTTCCTCAAAGATGTGTCTATCAATGGATTAATCCACTAATAGAAGTTTTCAGTTTCTAGTCACTTCTTGATTGTACCAACCAGCTGAGGAACAAGCTTCGATACATGAACCTCTTTAAGAAATATATCAACAACTATCATTGAAAATTCTAGAGAATATGAAGTGAATTTTAGTGTTAGTTCAATAGATACTTGAATGCCAAATGAATTAAAAGAATACTGAATAAAGATAGACATATATGTGGGGATTTTGTATGTCTTGTCACTTGTGCTGAATCTTTGACCAATCATCCATAAACTAGACTCCAAGATGTCTTCCCAACTACAGATGCTTTTTGTCTAACACTTTCAGGTTATTTTGATATAAGAAAGGAATTCATTATTCATAGAAGAACTTATTTGAGTTATAGCTTTGACAACTAATCCTGAGTATACATCATAATAAAACATCTCAAGTGAAGTCAAGGGCTTCATCAATTCTATGAAGTCAGTTAAGCCAGTTGCTTGGTGGCATGTATACAAAACCCACCAACTGATTGATTGAGTTTTCCACTTTTGAATGGGTTGTTTGGCATCCTGGAGACCCAGCCTATGATTATACTGCCATCTGTATTCTTTCTTACATCAGCTTATTTCAGCCACAAGTTCTACATGCTGTTTTGAGAAGAGCTTGTCAATATTTTGGTTTGTCTTTAGCTATAAGAGCGCCATAGACAGTCTTGCGTGAACTTGGCTCTGCCTTGCTAATTCTCTGTCAGTTCTGGCAGCCATAGGAGTTTAAGTTCACGGTGTAGATATTTGGATTCCCCTCAAAATTAAAATAAAATATGTAAAATATAAATCTTAAAATAGGCTGCTTTTCTTTGACAAAAACACCCAAATTCCTAGAAATGGACAGCCGTAGTCAACATGTATGACTATATAATTTTAATGAAAAACATGGAAATAGAATAGAATATTTTGAAGGTAACAATTGCTTGTGTTAGCTTTCAAGCATCAAGAATCAATGGAAGATGTCTTCCCTTTCCAAATTTAACAGCTCACCAATTGTGTTTAAATAGAAAATCATGTGTGATGGTAGGTTTTTCAATTGAAATCAGAAAATGAACTAAATGCTACATGTGTTTTTCTTCACCAGCACTCCCAGAGCTCACAGTATCACAGTGTCATAGTTATGACAGTGACCCGTTGTCTCTTCAAGGAGAGTAGTGAATCGTCAGATTCTGTTGTGTAGTGATAAGCTGCTGCCTTGTTTCTCCAGATCAGTACTGTGTTGGGGCATGTCTTTATATTCTGCAATAAGAACACTTGATTCAAAAGGAGCCTGTCTTTTTCCTTAATGAATGTTGAGGTTGAAAGAAATAAAATATATGAAGGGGAATTATGTATTTTCTTTTTACTTAATAAGAGGACAGAAGAGGCAGATTCAGGTTTGGTAGGCCCTGACTGAAATTTATGAAACTTGAATAATGCACTCTTCAGAATTATACAAATTTAAAAATAAAAAAAAATAAGTACAAAAGCTAGTGTTTATTTAAAGTAATAGAAAAAGAGTTTTGACTAGGACATGTACAAATCTGGTACCCTAAACTTTGAATTTAATTATCTTTTAGACTATATTTTAATATTTTGAGATTTTCATACATATATAATGTATTTGATCATATTCATCCCACCACTCATTTCTGCCCTCAACTCCTACCAGATCCAACTCATTGTCCCAATCCCCACAATTTTGTGTCTTTTTAAAATAACCCGTTGACTCCAATTCATGCTGCCCTCTTGTTGGTGGGAGTGGGCCATCCACTGGAGCCTGGTCCTCCTACCAACTGCCATACCCTTACAGAAAGCTGACTCTCTCTCCCCCAGAAGTCATCAACTGTCAGTAGCTCCTCAGTCTGGGGTGAGGTCTAGTGAACCCCTTCCTCACTCCACGCCGGGATGTTGATTGGCTTGATCTTCTGCAGATCTTGTGCAGTCCACACAGCTGCTGTGAGTTCCTGAGTGCAGCAGTCTGGTCAAGTCTGGGAGACAGTGTTTTGATCTGGCTTTCCATAGTCTTTGGCTCTTATACTCTTTCTGCCCCTTATTCCATGATGGTCCTTTGAGCCTTGGCAGAGAGAGATGGGGTGGCACTTTGCTGAAAATGTTTATCCACTCTAGGAGTTTCCTGGTCAAGTCTTTCAGATCTCCCACATATATAGAAGAATCCTAAGAAAAAAATCAAAATGAAAATGAGAAAACATATTCAGTTAGTTTTTTAAAAAGAGAAAGAATAAAAACTGCAAAAACTAGCAGAAAAGGTAGGACAATTTTTAGCTAAAAGTAAGGTAGAAATAAAACTAAATATTTTAATAATGACAATAAATTTAAATGAGTTCACAGTATGCTGAAAGATATATATAGACAAAATGCAAATAGTTGAATGTGAAAGGTTGAAAAAAACTATCCCATTTTATATTAGACATAAACAAATGAAAAAGGTGACTCTAACGATGATTGGCATCAAAGTTTAGAGTAGCTAAAAGGGACTACTGTGATTTAAACTGAGAACTGAATTTGACCATATAAAATGATAATTTTTTAAGGAGATAAATGTTTTTACTTCATTTAAACATTACATATAAAGTATGCATGTATTGAAACATCAGGTCATAGTTCATTAATGTGTGAAATATTGTTTTTTATATCAAATAAAAAAATGTAAATATTCTTTAAGAACAAGCAAGTAGTCACAGACAATTCGATTCACATGGAAAATAGTTTTAAAATATTAGCCACCTAAAACATATAAGGTGAAGTCTTATCCTCAAAACCATGAGGCAAAAATTCAGACAAATATAATAATGAGTAAAATATTATCATATTAAGATAGTTAAACAGCACCTTCCACCAAGAGAGAAGTAAATCAGCAAGAACATGAATTTCCAAGGCATAATTTATGCACTTGTTCTTTTGAACATATAGAATATGCTCCATACACTATAGAATGATTTAGATAGTAGAACACATCTGCTAAATACTAAATCAACTTATGAAATTTAGCAAGTTACTGTTCACTGATGACTGATGCTGGAGAACACTTTTTTTTTTTTTGAGACAGGTTCTGACTATGTAGACCAGGCTGACCTCAAACTCATGGAGATTTGCCAATCTCTGCCTCAAGAGTGCTAGGATTAAAGGTGTGTGCCACACTCTGGCCTGAACTCACAGAGATCCACCTGTCTCTGCCTCTCAAGTGCTGGGACTACAGGCATGCACCACCATGCCTGGCTTAGAAAATATTCTTATAAAATTATATACAAAGAAATAAAAAGTAAATGTCTAGTAATAATTCTAGAGAATATACATGTGTTATAAATAAGAAAAAATATTGAAAACAAAATCTAAATGAAAAGAGAGTTATATTGTGTGTAACATCTATGTAATTGTGGCAGCATTTTTGCTGTTTTTTGAGACAAGTGTCTCACTCTGTAGCCTTGACTGACCTAAAACTATGCAGACCAGGCTAGCCTCAAACTTCATAGAGATCCACTTGCTTCTGCCTTCCAAGTGCTGGGATTAAAGGCATGCACCATCACACCCAGACTAAGATTTCCTTTTTTTGGATATTCCTATTTAAGAAAAGCGGGGTAGGAGAGTATCAGTGTTCATGCCCTAAATTTAATAAGGCTAGATCTTAACTTTACATGTGACTTCCTTCTGGACCTACTGTGATTCTTGCTTGCTCCAGAAACTAGTCATAATTCCATAAGAAAGTCAAGAAACCACTGGAGACAATGTTGGGAAATTTCTGTCCCATAGCCCATCTGTGGACACCTGGCTTTAACCTCCACACACAGGTATGAACGACCATTGAGAACTATCCAACACATAGCAACCCCAGTGCAGAACCTAAGAATGAACCATTTCATATCGTAAAGAAACAGAAAACCCTGAAAGATTACTCTGTTATGTCATTGAATTTCAGGTGATTAATAAACAAAGCAAATAGAAACCTGGAACCAGTGTTCATATCTTCCCACTTATAATTCTTATAAGTGACGTTTTTACTTACAAATTAATTCTAAAATGAGAAACGCTCCTGAAGGAGATGAATAAAATGAAAAGCTTTCCTTTCCCCACCATGAAATTCATAATATAGTTGTAGGAATTAAGGTAGGTGATATTGCCATAAGGCGAGACAAAATAAAGGAACAGAAAAGGCAAACATATCAAATGAGCAGTAGATGGTAAGACAGTTTTTACAGAAAAAATAATGCCCATGTAATAAGCAAATTCCATTTATAACATTTGGTGTTGAAATTAGTTGGAAAAAGATAGAATTTAAGAGCTGGTACTAGAGAAAGAAAACGGTTGTCTGATTGATGGCAAGTCATAAAGTTTAGAAAAAATTTGACCCAAAGCTATCCAGTGGGTATATAGTCAATGATTAAAATTAGCTGGGGATTCCCTTATTATCTTTAAGCTTTTTATAATTTGCTTGCTGAATTTTTTTGTGGCATAATGGTTTTATTTAACATCTGTGGTGATTTGAATAAGAATGTCCCCCACAGGCTCAGAGTAGGATCTGGACATTTTGTCTTCTGCTGGTGACACTGTTTTGGGAGGTTTTTGGAGGTGCAGTCTTGTCGGAGGAAGCATGCCACTGGGGGCTGGCTTTGAGAGTTCTTACACCTTGCCAAATTTCAAGTCAGCTCTGTTTCCTGTGCCCTCTTGTGACAGTTGGCTCTTTGTTCCAGCCATCGCGTGTTGCCACACCTCCCCTGCCATTTTTGAATTTCCCCTGGAATCATAAGCTTAAATAAACTCTTCCTTCCATAGGTTGCCTTGGTCATGGGGTTTTAACACAGCAACAGAGAAGTAACCAATACAACTTCCAAAAGTATATAATTATTATGATAGTCTAAATCTAGAAGTAATAACTTCGCAACACAAGCAAGATGGATATAATATATAATCTAATGTGCTTGTGGTTTGAATAGAGAATCCTTAGATTTAGTACAATAATAATAACCAATTGTAAAATAGCATGCTCAAATAAGAATAACTCAGGTTGTAATTTCAGAAAAAAAAGTTGTGTCTCAAGGATGTAAGTATCTCTAGTATCCATTCGTCGGTGTGGAAGCAGATTTAACACCATCCTACCTCTATATGCTGAGCCCTTAAGCAATGAGAGGGAAGAGTTGGCTGTGGCTTATCTCCAGCCATCCCTCAGGTGACTCTCCTTAACAGCATCCCTAGTGTGTGATCCCACTGCACACAAACACATCAGTTCTAGTTCCAGAAAATGGGAAGACAGAGTGGAATAATTCTCTACTGAGTTCCATTACCCTCTATATCTACTTTGAATAATTGACTTCACTTCTTTCTACAAGAATTAGTTGGATGAATGGCCTTACTTTTCCATTTTATTTAATCTGTGTAGACAGGACCAAAGAACCCCTCCCATCCCAAACACAAGCTTTCCCACTGTACAAGCGCGTTCATGCTCTTGATTGTCATACCACAGCACTTGAAGCCATTTGACTTCACTGAATTAGTGGAGCACGCACGTCTGAAAGCAAAGTGACTCCTCTGTTTAAGTACTTTTTTTTTTTTTCTTCACTGGTCTGCTGTCTCATGAAGCAGTATATTATTACAGATCATCTTCAATGAAAGAAAGACAAAGCATTCTGTATTCAAAGTATACCCACATTTGCCAACTTTACGAAACCCGTGATTCTTCAAAATAAAAGATACAAACATTTATTTGAAAAATGACATAATTAAGAGAGGTGTACTACAGAGCAGGGCCCACACCATGCTGCATAACCAAATCACAGAACCAATGAACAGGTTCTACAGGCAAACACCGATTGTCAATAAGATTAGTTGAGCTCAAAATAGTGCCAGGAAACCTCTCTCATGCTTCAACAGAAAGTAATTTGTTTCAAGTAATGATGACTAGTTATGTATAATTATCTGATTATTGAAAAAAAACTTGCCTAAACAACTTTGGTGTGCTACATTATAAGGTTTCATTTACTCTTTGAATTATTTAATGTTTATGTAGTTCTGAGAGAAACTGTGCAGTTCAAAACCAATTAAGAGGTTTGCCCAGATCGTTCCTACTTATAAACTGGCACAACATGGTGGGTACATATTAGGTTGGATTTTTTTATTTTTTGGGGGGGGATAGCAGTAGCAGTCAAGACTTCAAAAATAATGAGGTTTTCCAGAGGAGAATAGGTTAGAAATCATCAGCCAATGAAAATGATTCATGAAATTATATCAATTTTAATATAAAACGGCATAATTCTTATCTCTTGTGTAGATAGACTTTTAAGATGTATGAGAAAGTGAATTGCTTATACCATGTAAATGAAAATAATCATTCAGTGTCTAATATAGTCTTGCAAATCAGGAAAAATATTTAGATTCATACACAAAGAAATTTCAGTCATTGTTATTCTTCTGATTTACTTGGAAACACAATGAATTAAACTAATATTATTTTCTATTCAACTGGCATAAATTAACTTTGCTTCTGGGAGCAATTCATTTTGAATACTTGCCCAGTGTGTTAAAATGCTGGAGGTTTTATTTCTTCCCAGGTGAGGTCACAGTTCCTTAATTAATCTTCCTAATTATCAGGAAAAAATAGGAAAATCATGAACTGCTCTGTGGTGTAAATTTAGGGTAGGTGTACACACGACTTCTAGCAGAAGCGTTTCCTTGGACATTGTTCGTAGTGCCAAATGTCTAGAATCCTTTAGTTACAAGAAGCATAAAATGTCACCAATATGGCTAAGATGCAAGACCCTTGTTTTTCTCATATTGGAATGAAGAGCTTAGAGGTAGGGGGCTCAGCTTATGTTGGTTCCACAACTCAGCCTTGTTGGGGTGAATCCCATCTGAATTTCCCTTGGTGTTTTCCTTGACTCCACAGTGGCTGCTGATCTCTTGACCCTGCGTTTACCGAGGGGACAGGGGTACTAGATTTGCCCACGGTTTTTATCAGAGAAACAAAACCTTTCCCTAACTCTCTGCACTAGAGCAGAATTTCTTTCAACCCTGTCATAAGTATGTCACAGGTCTCCAGTCACACTACTCTAAATGTACCCAGTTTCATCTGATCTTGGAAGCTAAGCAGGGGCAGGTCTAGCCAGTACTTGGACAGAATGTTATGTTGCATGGTCATTGTTGAAGAGTGTTACTTTTACTTCATCAAAGTATATAACATAAATATGTAGTAAGGGTAGCTGTATAAATATTTTTTTCCTTATCCTAAAAGTGAGCAAGAAAGAGAAGTACTGGATTATTCAAGTGACAGGTTTTTTTTTATACTGACATTATCTAATATTCTGCTTACAGGGTAGCAATTCAGTCGACTGTCACCTACATATATATAAATAGCAGAAATAACATGCTCTCTATATATCTTAGAATGGCCTGAAGATTAAATGAGATGATGCCCACAAACTTGCTCTATAAGCCACTAAGAACTAGACATAGTTTAGCTTCTCAGTGTTGGGGGAATCAGCTTCAAAGGTACTATGTAAGAACTTTCTTTTGTAGGTCACATCAACTTAGCCTTTCACACTCATTTTGCAGCTCTAGAAACCCTACTATGTTCAGTTCTTGACCTAAAGAATCTTAAAATATTGCCAATAAGTGCAGAGTGAAAATATAGATGTAAAAGCATTAGAAATAACTTGCTGCAAAAGAATGATAAAAACGATTTAATATAATTTACTGAGCATACTAGAAGAGAAAAATCTATAAAAAGATTCAGAAAAACTTTAAGTAAATGTATAAAAATTCCCTAAAGTTAAAGAAAAATACTGGTTAAGTAGATTTTAAAAATTATGTTTCTGAAATAAGACCGGTACAGATTTAGTTTAAATAAAATATTAATCCTCAAATAGATTTTTAATAAATAATTGTTTTAGTTATCAAAGCAAAAAAGAAGCAAGTTAGCTATTTATGACATAGAAACATGAGGGTAATCTGATTTCTCCAAACAGCATTGAACTCCAATAGACCGTAGAACAAGGTCTGCCAAGCCCCAATGCTGTGAACAGTGGTCCTAGACACTCCTGTTCAAAGTACAGCACACAAGTATTTGGCAAACATCATTTATGAGACACCTTAAAAATCCTCTCCCTAAAGGCTCAGGGAATATTGTGGGATATGAGATGGTAAGAGCCAGAGTTTAGGGAGGACTGGATGTGTCAGGGCCATTGCATTCATGAACTTCTAAGGTGCTGTTGTTACCTGCACAAGATCAAGCCAATTAACATTCCAACTTGGGGAGAGGAGCTGCTCCTGAAGCCCACCTCCAGCTGAGAAGCTATTGGCAGTTGATGGCTACTGGGATGGGGCGGGCAGGAAGCAGTGAGTTAGTTCATTTCAGAGGTGTGGCCTGGGTAGTCTTGAACATGCCTTAGTAGATGGCTGTACACTCATGTGCAGTACTAAATGGACTCAGTGGGTTATATATATTAATAAAAAAGGCATGAGTTTGGATGGGTGCTGTGGACAGGGGGTCTGGAAGGAATTAGAGGGAGGAGGGGGATATGCATATAATCAAATGCATTATATTCATGTATTAAATCATCAAACAAATATATTTTTAAAATAAATAAATGACTGTTAAATACCAGGAAAAAGGTGAGTGATTAAAACAACTCAAAATGGAGATATGATTTAGAATGACTAGTCAGCTGGTTTTAATTAAATGAAAGCTTTATGTGATATTAGAAAGTCAGGTTTGATGACTGAGTTTAAATTTTATATACCTTGAAGAAGTAAAAATAATACTAGGCCAGTTAAGAGCACTGGCTGTTCTTGCAGAAGACCCAGGTTCGAATCCCAGCACCCACATGGAAGCTAACAACTGTCTGTAACTCCAGTTCCAGGGACTCTGATAGCCTCTTCTGTCCTCTGTGGGCATTGCATGACACAGGTGCACTTACCTACATGCAGGCAGTACATGCATACACATAAAATAAATTTTTTAAAAAAAACTGGTAAAAAAAATAATACTAAGCCAATGACAATTTTTGTACCTTTTATAAAGAAGGCCAAACTTGAATTTTGGAGATGTTGCTCTAAAAATATAACTTGCTAACATTTTATTTTAATAATATTTTGAATTTAAACAGATATGTATTTTAAAATAGAAAAAAATATAGTTTTCATTTATATTTCAGAAAGTTCATTTTTGTTGTTTTTGATTAGAAAATTCTTGCTTTATTAAGTTTACCTCAACTAACTTATTTATTTACATGTATAAGTGCTTGGGATATAGTGTAACAATAGAGCGATTGCCTTACATGTGCAGTTTCCTGGGTTTAATCCCAACACTGTATACCAGAAAAAGAAATAAGTCTATAAATATGCTGTGATTAAAGGCGAAGAGCAATAAAAACTACAAATGAAAAATTTTGTGGACATTCAGCTCACTTTAAATATGTAATCTGGGACTTTCTGATCAGGTCTAATATCACAAGGTTCCTTAAAAATAGAAAACAAGGGGCTGGAGTGATGGCTCAGTGGTTAAGAACACTGGCTGTTCTTGAGGAAGACTCGGGTTTGAATCCCAGAACCCACATGGCAGCTAATAACTGTCTGTAACTCCAGTCCCAGGGGATCTGACAGCCTCTTCTGTCCTCCGCGGACATTGCATGACACGGGTGCACTTACCTACATGCAGGCAATACACTCATGCACATAAAAATAATAAATAATGTATTTTAAAAAATAGAAAACAAGGCAGAAAGTCAAAGTGATGTGCTCTGAGAGGATCAGTTCACTCTTCTTACCTTTAAAAATGAGAAACTGGTCTAGAAGCTAAGGAATGTGGCCAACCTCAGAGCCTGGAAGAGGTAGGAAATGGATTCTCCACTGGAGCTTAGAGCAAGCAGATCACAGTTTGGTTTTAGACTTGAGATTTATCACCTACAGAACTGTAGGATAATAAACTTGCATTATATTAAGCCATGAAGTGTGGTAATTTGTTCCAACAGTACTGGGAAACTGTATTTCAGTATTTTATTCTGCTTTTATACAAATGGACATGTCAGACTGGTGCTCAGTTAAAGTTAAACATGGCTGTTTTGGAGTGGCAACATTTAGACCAATTTAAATATGATCTTTGCCATTTTCTCCATGATTTAAAATACATAAATATATCCTATTAGAAAGTGATACACATACATAATATGCATGCCATTTGAGAAACTTATGAGAAAATATTAGTTTTACCTTATTTAAATTTAGTGTTCTCCTAATATGTTTGAATGCAATGTAAAAAGGTTAAACTAAATTCTTTACATACTAAAACATTTCAAGAAACATCTATACAGTCTAGTTCACATCCAGTATCATGAAAATACTAAATGTTTTAATATTTTATGATTATTCACAGCTTGAAAGTGATCTATGTGTATGAGCAATTATCAAAGAGATGTATTCCCTAGGTTTGGTGAAAAAGTCAAATACCACATACACAAATGTGTGAGTGTCAGAGTGTGTTAGGGCAGTTGTGCAGCAATTTTTGAGAGTGGAAGCATTCCAACTTGGTCCTTAAGACTCGGGAAATAAACAACTTGCTATTCTTACGAAGTCCCTCAAACCTAACAGATTCCCAAGGCCCCTCCCTTCCCAAAGTTATTTATATAAGCAGTAAGGGCTGAGAAGGGTCTTCAACCTGTCCAGCCATTCAAGAAAGCTCCAGGATTCCAGGGTTCATGAGCCATGAGCCTGCAGGGGTGGGCTTTTTTGATGTACCTGTCTTTGAGTTGACAATGATCTTGTCAGTAACCCCAATGAACTCATTTATTTACCAATTTGGACCTTGGTGCTATCATTTCTTGATTTGTTATTGTTTCCTTATCTGGGGTGGACAGACATTTCTTTAGGTCTCCCCAGGAATAGTGTCACACAACACAACATATACAGTGGTGTGTGTGTGTGTGTGTGTGTGTGTGTGTGTATAATTTTTATGCTCTAGGCTTAGTTAATAAGTGAATTTGTCAAATTATATTTGCTGCTCTACATATGTGTTAATTTCCACCCAATAATTAAGAAAAAATATAGTAAAAAAAAAAATAAAAAAAAATAAAAGTCTGGAAAGAAATCCCATGGTTTCTTTAATTTCCTGTTCAAATTCTTTATCTGGCTTTGGAGGAAATGTGAGATGGAAATAAACATAGTTCATATACCCTGATAATGTGTCTGAAGAGGACATACAAAGTTTGACCTTGAGTATGGTATTGAGGTTTAATGCTCTCATCCTTTAACAACTAGACGGGGGCATGGATTTGTATTAAAGAATCAACAGCTACTAAAAGTTGATATTATTTTCCCTGTAACACATGCTTCAGACTTTGTAAATCTATTTAAGGACCATAAGCTGGTGGGGGAAAATGGATTTGACCAAGAATCCATCCTGCTCTAGGAAGAAGAGCCCTGGTGAACTCTGACAATCAAAATGAAGATGTTTATGCCAGAGCACATGGACTTAAGAAAGAATGACATTGAGTTTAAAAATTCTCATGAAAATTTTTGATTGAGACAAATTGACTTATTGACCATCTCAGACTCACAATTCCCCTTTTTCTCTTGATGCAAGAAAATGGTTTACATTCTAGTCTCCCCCCATTTCCATGGTCTTTCTTCTCTCTCATTTAAAAGTTTGACTGTAAGTCATTATATGGCTAATGATGTTGAAGTTAAGTGGAAACTGAGAAAAGGGTATTTATAATTTTTGACAAGGAAAAATGAATAACTTGAAATTATAATGCTTTTACAAAAGCTCATTTTCTTTGGTTGGGCTATATGTCTTTCTTCTTTGCCCCGGCAGCACCTCTTAGTCCCATCCAAGCTGGGACGGACCTGAGTCTTACAAATGAATAGAATTCTTTTACATTCTTGGCAAAATAAACGTTCAGAAAAGAATATTGCCACTTTTTTTGGATGCCTTTATGGGTAGTTTGATTGGATGTCACAATGTTCAAAGTCTAAGAAGATCTATACTAAGCTGGATGAAAAAAAATGTACAGGGTAAGGAAAAAATATAATCTATAGAAGCTAAAGGGCTTGATTTTCCTGGCTGGCAAAATATATTTTATGTAATTCCAGAGTTGAAGTAAAGAGAAATGAATATCCCCATGGTGTAATCACCTAGTTGAAAAATCAGGTGACTTCAGTCTTCAAATTCCCTTTCAGCACAGTAAGTTTTTATGTTTTTGTTTTTGTTTTTGTTTTTTTTCTATCTTGGTTGGTAGATGAGTCAATGTTTAAATGGTCGTTCATCATTTACCATATAAAAGAAAAGCTATTACCTGAAACTCATTTTTACAGTTGCGGGCAAACAGAAATAATCATTTTCAAGGACCTAGAGCTGTTTCTTGAAGAATACCATCATTTTATCCTTATTTTACTTACTCTTTACTTGTATGTGAGCCAGCTTGGTGAGCTGCACCCTGCAAGTTCCAAGCTATAAAGACTTTCTATCAGTTTTCTTCTGCAGCAAGCAGCAGGAGGAAATTAAGCCTTCAAGGAATCAAAGCTATCTTTCAGACTAACTCAAATAATGAAATCAATGTACAAAACAGCCACAGAAGCCCTGGCCGCCATCCTGAGCCAGGTAGCCTTGATGCTAGGTGGTTAGGTAAAGTACCAAAGTGTCTCATCCCCATTGCACTTAGTCCCAGGACAGTCCTACCTTGCTTAAGTTTTTAAATAACTATCATTCTCAATGTGCGGACTTGCTTTTTATGAACATTTGTGGGACTTTTCTATTAATGAGCTATGAACTGTTGGGATATGGAAAGGTATTATGATGTTTAAGATAGCTGGACAATGGTCTTCATGGTATCAGTAACCTGAAAAGACTTCTGAAGTAGTTAGGAGAGGTAGTTTGGTGATTAATAAAGTGTGGAAAAACTTGAGAGTCTCTTAGAACTGGTTTCAAGTCCTCCCTCCACTGTTCAACATCATAAACATAGGCATGTAGCAATCTCTTTTGGTCATATTTTCCTTATGGTCATAAGCATGA
>NW_008346414.1:822300-922534 GCF_000622305.1 Nannospalax galili
ATATATATATATAGCAAAGAGTAGCTGTGAGTGCTAAACAAAGCTTGTATAAAAAGCACACTAAACTGGCTGCCATGGTATTGGATGATGACGTACTCCTAGCTAATCACTCACAGGCCCAGTCATGTTCTTTGCCTTGAGTGTAGGAACCTGCTGTAATACCATTTCTGAAACTTGTGTTTGAAATCCTCATCTGCACATCTTGGACGCCCAGAGCTAGACTGTATAGAGGTCTCTAGGAGCCCTCAAGTTCCTTTCCCTTGATGCCTAGAACCACATTAGGTTTGGGAAGCTTTCTAAAGTCTTTCTGTACCCCGTGAAACCCTTCAAATCCATAGTTTTCGCCAATCAGAGAGGCCAGGAAAGGAAAGGCGAGAGTTGCATTTAGATATTTTTGTGTTTTGATTTTTTTCCTCCAATGCTGAAGCCTTGAATTCTCATAGTTCCATTGTGAATCAATAAAAATCCTCCCTAAGGACAGTGTAAGCATTAGTGGCCTCGGAAGACCTTTCCCTTACAAAATACAGTCAAAAAGTAGTTGCACCTTTAGAATCAATTGCTGGGAAAAATAGAGAATGAGAAAAAGTTACAACGAGACTGGAAACTTTAGTCAACACATTTTTTATTTCGGTTATCAGAGCATCTGCACACATTTGGAAAATGGAGATTATGATGTATCTACTCAGCATACTAAGTATGTGCTCTGTCTCTAGGCATTGCTTGTATTTGTGGACCTCTTGAAGTAAATTTGCAGCAAACTTACAAAATAGGGCCTCAGCCACAGACTGAGAATCTCAGTGGAAAGCAACTACAGATTAAGATGCTATACCCAAGATGATATTTTAGGGACAGTGAATCCAAGAGCATTGCAGATGCAATGATCATAGCATGACTTTGTAACATTTACAGTCCCGGATTTTGGAGTCCAGGAATGAGGCAGTGGCAATAAAAACAAGAGTTACCAAATGGACACAAAGACTCTGTGTTCTTTCTTTTGGTTGTTGTTGCCTGGATGTTGGATGAAAATGAAAAACTCTAATTTTTTTAAAAAAAATTTATTTATTTTTATTTATGTGTATGAGTGTATTGCTTGTATGTGCATTAAGCACACCCATGTCATGCAATGACCACAGATCAGAAGAGGGCATCGGATCCCCTAGAACTGGAGTTACAGATGGTTGTTAGCTGCCATGTGGGTGCTGGGAACAGAACCTTGGTCCTCTCCAAGAGCAGCCAGTGCTTTTAAACACGGAGCCATCTCTCCAGTCCCAAGACTAAACTATTAAATACTAGTTATTGGGAATGATAGGAAACAGCTGGCACATGGGAAAACATAAGCTTAATTTCAGTTATCCTACAATGGTCATGTACTACCTGGTTTGTACATGTGTGGATAAGCTAAGCAGACAGGTAGGAATAGTGATTGAAATTTAAATGTGTAGTCATTTCTGTGTTGGAGTCACAGAAACAGGACATTAACAGTATACTCTATAAGAAGGGAAGAACTGGAACAGTTAAAGATAAATCTCAAGACTATCTGAATTCTCTGTAAAGGGCCAGGGAGCAAATGTTTTACGCTATTTAACTGTTTCAGTATAGCTCCAAAGCAGCTACAGACAATATGTAAATAAATTGGATGTCTATGTCCCAAGAAAACCTACTTATAGAAATCTATGAATAGGTGACAAGCTTGATTTGGCCTAAGGGCCTAATTTTTCTTACTCCCAGACTAGAAAGTTAGGCTCCAGAAAATCAAGGACCATGTGTGTGTCAAGTTTACATACTCTACAGCTCAGAGTCTGGTACAGCACCTCCTTAACAGGCATTTGTTAAGTTGAGGAGAATTGTGATGGAGCGACTATGACTGTGTTTAGCTTCACTGTAGCAACAAAGGAAATCACGTGTCCTAAGAGTTAGGAAGAGAACCAGGATCCTATGGCAGGTGAAACTGAGAAGAGTGTGCCAAGGGCAGGAAGGACAGGGGAAGAATGCAGAATGAGGCCTTAGGGGAAAAAATGTGTTTCTAATAACTGGTAATAATCAGAAAAAAATCACAAAATGCTATCAATGCTGTTCCACAAAGAACATGTCCACACAAAATAATCTGGGGGTTATTGTGCTGCATAGCTTTAGTTGTGAACTTGACACACCTGGGTTAAGGGAGCCTCAACTGGGGAATTGCCTCCAACGAATGGGCCTGTGGCCATGTCTGTGGAACATTTTCTTGGTTTTTGAGTCATGTGGGGTGGCCTAGCCCACTGTGGGCAGTGCCACCCCTGGGCAGATTGTTCTGTATTATATAAGAAAGCAGGCTGAGTGTGGGCCAAAGGAACAAGCCAGTAAGCAGCATTCCTCTATGACCTGTGCTCCAGCTCCTGTCTCCAGGTTCCTGCCCTAAGTTCCTACCTTGGGCTCCCTGATGAACTGTGATCAGGGAGATGTAAACTGAATAGACCCTTTCTTTCCCTAGTTGGTATTGGTCATAGTGTTTTGTCACAGCAATTGAAGGCAAACTAGACCAGTTATCTTATCTTATCTTATTTATTTATTTATTTATTTATTATTTATCTATTTATTTATTTTTGAGACAAGGTTTCACTCTGTAGTCCAGGTTCACCTAGAATTCATGACAGTCCCACTGCCTTAGCTTCTGTAGAGTTGGGATTTCAAGTATAAGCTCCTATGCCTGGCTTGTCTGCATGTTAAGATGGAAGAAACTTTGGGAAGGAGTCTGTGTGTCTTAACTTTAATGATTGCTATCCTTAACATTTCTAAGTTTGTAGTTAAAAAAATAATATTTCAAGCTTGATCCAAAATCTGTGTGTTAGAGTATTATAAATCTAACATCAAGAATCTGTGAACTATTTGAGGGAGAATCAAGATTGTTTTTTGACATTCAGTAGATAAAATAACCAGCTTGGACAATTTTTAAGCAGTTCTGTTGATATTTGTCATGAGTTTTATTTTAGTTACATTTCCCTGAATTTATGTGTGGCTTCTCTGAATTTCCAGCTTAACTTTGTGAAGTTGGTATCAATCGCATGATTTAAATATTTTCATTTTATTCTTACAGCCCAACATTTACTTTTCTCTTCTCGATTATCACACACAGAGCTGCTGGAATTATACCACGATGATTTCAGAGGAAATGTCCTTCTCTAAACATTCTGATCCCAAGGTAAATTGATGTATTTCTAATGAACAGGTTCCAGGAGGAAAAAATCAGTTCTTATGCTTCCGTTCAGAGTATTAATTCCCTCACCTTTCACTGTGGCTACGCGTCATTCAAAGTTTACACAGTCATTTTTAACAATAGAAAATTATTATTTTTTTGTTCAGTGTCGATCACCTCTGTATCATTTGATACCTAGTGTGTGTGGTTTGTTATGCTCCTGTGAGTAAAAGAAAAACTCCACCATAAACATGTCTAATCATGTCATTGAAGCCCCTTTCTTGGCGTAATTGGTGCAGGGAGAAAGGAGGGAATGGAAATTGAGGAAAAGGGTCTTAGCTTGAATTTTCCAAATTGGCTATTTATCTGGTTAATTCTTCATCTTTCCTCATCACCATGCCTGAATTGAGAAAATCTTCCTAATGATAATAAACTATGTCAAGAACAGATGGCTGATTTGATGTGATGAAAATAGCTGTGTCAATTGAGGGTATTTTTTTCCTAACCCATTTTGCTTTTCATCATTCTGGGGTTGGTGGTTCATACATTATATTTTTTTTCTCTTACAGAATATGCCCTCAGCCCAATATAATATTGAATCTCTCTCCAAAAGCAGTTTGGACCCTTTTCTCTGAAAGACTTGAAAAGTGGGTTTATGTTTTATTTTAAAATTTTTAAATGATTACCATCTATCTTGACTTTTTTTCCTTTAGTTAAGTTGCTTTCAGAAGGATCAGTTTACAACAAATGTTTAGTGTCAGGAATTTTACAGTTTCATAGGCCCTGACAGCTCTGCATGAAAAGAGGTGGCATTATGTCAATTGTAAACGAGTATGCTAGTTACATACTAATTAAACTTTGCACTGGTGGGGTGGAAGAATATCGTTTGGAGCACCCCAGTTGTTCTGTTTATGTCATTGTTGTCTATTTAAACCATCTATTGTTTGGCATGTCACAGCCTCATCCCCTAAATGCCATTTCACAACCTTTTAGTACTTTCAAAATGTTACCCCACTGCTTGACAAATCACAGAGTGAGGATATCGTACAGCAAAGGGAATTCCTGGCATCACAAGCTTCGGTGTTTCACCCAATTTGGTGGTGACAATAACAACAGCACGTTGTTTTATCAATCACTTCCTATGTGAGGCACTTTGCTGTCTACATTTTTTTTTAACATTTTAATTCACCAGATCTTCAAAATAAAGTTGGAATATATCTTACAATCTTTTTGCTCATGACGAAATTGGAGTGACACAGTTTGTAAGTATGGGCCTCAGGACTCTGTTGTCAAACCTTGTAGCTACTGATATCCACCAGACCATGTGGACTTGTGCTTTGCAGGGCTTTACTGATTGACAAACCACTCCACTGCCATCAGACTGGACAGGATCAGTGAAAATATATTATATATTGAGAGTAGAGATTTCACTTTTTGTCTCCATCCATTTATTTATGGAAAAATACGTTAACCAAAAGAAGACACATATTATATAGCCTTTGGTTTCTTTTTTGTTCTAGTAATATATCACCATTCCAGACTCACATAACTTTTAGTTGGATGACCCTGTTTTGTGCGGATGCATCTCCCCAGGTCTGCATTGATGTGTTTTTCTGTAGACCTCCACATGTGCTCTGTGACTTGGGAATATGAGTGTATCCATCAGCTATACGAGGAAAAAGTGATTAATAGTCCATTACCTGTTTTATTCTCTTGCTTCACACTACACAACGTTGTTTATGATATCTGGCTAAAGACTTTTTATTTCCTCTCTTAGATAAGGAGCAGCATCGACATTGGATTATATCTGTGTGGAAGCTGGCTTAACAACACACGTTCTCAGTCATAAAGAGCAAGATTAGACTGTTTCCTGGTCAGTCTTTTCCTGGTCGTCCTGGTGAAAGGCACCCATCATCCATGTGGGTATTTCTACCCAGTGTCCAGAGCAGAGCTGGCATGTCTTGGAATTGTCAGCAGCCAGTGTGCTTATCTGCAATTCTTTTTCTTTAAAATGATGGAAAAAGGGTTGACGCGATGGTACTGCCTGTAAAGGAACTTGTCAGCAAGTCTGATGACCTGATTTTAATCCCTGGGGCCAACATGGTGGAAAAAGAGACTTGTCTGCCATAAGTGGTCCTCTGACTTCTGTGTGTGCTCCACAGCACATGCACACATGCATGTGCACATACACACATACATACAACATATTAAAAATTTTTTAAAAATTAAAAAAATGACAGAAACAGAAAGCCTTGACATCTGACATTGCAGTAACCTGCTATGGAGGCCAAATCTATGACAACTTTATGGCTTTTTCCTTAACATTTTCAACAACCTTCAAGTTGAAATCATTCCATGGGAGTCCAGAGGAAGCAAAGAAAGAAAAGTACAGCTTAGATGCGCATAGGCAGCTACCAGACTGCGTTTCCGGAGATGGGATATAGTTTTGCTCACAAGCATGACAAAGGAAAAAATAAAAATCTAAAATCTGAGCCGATAACACAAATGGTTGCAGAGATACCAACTTGTGAAAAGTCACAATTTTGCATTGTGCCGGAAAGCCACCTTAGGATGCTGGGGCTGCCATCACTCCTTAATATCCAGCCGAGTCCCCTGCTGTGCTTTGTCAGTCTAGAGCAACATCCAAGTCTCCCTGTAAAAGTAATTCACACTTTTTTCACAACACTGTTGCTTTAATTACCACTGAACTCTGCTGATGTTCAGGCAGGCCTGGCAGGACCAGGGGAGAGGCAGACCCACAAAAGGAGCAAATAGCTTTTTTTCCCTCCTTACATTATGATTAGCAGCCCCTCTTTGATGGAAATATTCCTAGTTCTGAGGCCTAGACTTAACTCTGGGACCCCTTGGCATATTCATTATGAAACAAGTCTTAGAGATGAGAGAGAGAGAGAGAGAGAGAGAGAGAGAGAGAGAGAGAGAGCAAATAATCCTAATTATATTTGGTAAGGACGGGACTTAGCCATTGAAAACCGAAGCAGCACTCGCATTTCTTATATACCTTTCCTCTTGTTTCTTTAATAAATGAACTGAGATTTTGGAGCATATATTCTTGCTGGACAAATGTCAATCTACCAGTTTATTTACTGTGGATTACTTTCTTCAGGATTAGTTGACACAGTAAATCATATATCAAAGGAAATCACAGAAGTGCCAAAATCTACTAGTGCATAAAAATAATAGATAGGGCCTGTGCTGTATAAATAATGATGTCAGTGGTGGAGGTATAACACATATGTAAAGGCACTTTTTATTACATATTACAAAATATTTCTCCAATAAAACTATTCCTGTGAAACAAACTTCTACAATCTCCTCCCATAGAACAAAAGGGTAGCTATCAGCAATTTCATATTTTCTTTTAAGAAAGCAATAAACAGGGCTGTAATCTTTGGTAAATGATTTGAAGGTCTGCTGTGCTCTCTTCTGACTCTAAAATTCCATGCTAAAATAGAATTTAGGGACTGGGGAGATAGTTCAGTAGGTAAGAGTCCTTGCTGTGCCATGAAGACCCGAGTCTGATTCCCCAGCACCCTCCTAAAAGCCAGACATGGCCAGGAGTTTCTATAACCCCAGTGCTGCTAGGCCAAGGGACAGGAGGATCACTGGGGTTTGCTCACTGCCATCCTAGCTCCAGATGCTGTGAGAAACTCTGTCTCAAAAGAACCAGACTAAGGGTGATAGAGTGGGACACCCAACACCCTCCTCTGGTTTCTGTGTGTGTGAACAGGTACATGTACTGCGGGGTTGTACACACACACACACACACACACACACACACACACACATGAATTTAAAGTTATGTTTCAGGCTTCTGTACAAATTGTTGAGCAATTAATGTGACTGTTGTTTGTAATTTGCTGAATCTTGATCTAATTTACCACAGCCTGGCAGGATTTACCATACAGGCCAAGCAGAATTGACTGGTTCCTTTAGTTGGTCCTCAGAGTAGTAGGTATATTCCCAAAGGCCAAGTTGCTGTTATTCATATTTCCCTTCATCTTTCCTCATATATTTATCTTATTGAAATATAACCTCAATAGGGATTGGATTAGTACATTCTTTCTTGGATCCATGTTGTTCAAAGAAGATGCACTTTTTGTGGAATGGATACCTGTAAGATTTCAAACAAAGTAGAAACAACCAATGTTAATATACTCATTTATATGACGCAGACATACGTCTTTGTGTTTTCCTGAAAATGTTGGCATATGTGTTGAGAGTGACTCCCAGGGAGGTAGGGGCTCTATGCTTTCTTTTCAAACTTGAAAAATCTTTATACATGGTTCAACCAGAAGTAATGGAATGGAAGCAGTCCTTTGTGATTCCCTAGGCCGGATGCCAGAAGGTGACATACCTTTCTTCTGGATCTTTCTTGGGAGCCAGACCTTGAGAGCCTCCATCTGACTCACCAGAAGACTGGGTACTCTATACTGGTGTCATATAGAGCATGAAGAGGATCCCAGATATTTCTCAGGGACTCTGAACATCAAGAGGCAGATAGGAGCCAGCCCATCATGCCCTAGTTGCTAATCACATACTCCTTGATGCAGCGTGTGGTTGTTTTATCTTGCTACATTTGGGGCAATTTGTTATTCAGAAGTAGGAACTGTGGCACTCAATTTGGGGAACTAGAGATCCAAACTGAACCAAAGCTGTATTCCTGCTCTTAGGAATTCTGTACTCCACGGTTAGTAAAAATAGAAGAAAAAACGGGAAACTTTTCACCTTACTCATTTAAGTGCTGTGTTTTTCAAAAAAGCTTAATAACCACATAACTGACAGAAGACAAACTGCACATATTAACAGTGTACAGTTAAGAAGGTTGGACATATGTGTGTACCATAGGATCCATCATAACAGTCACGAGAATGAATTATCCATCACCCCAAAAGCTTCTATCATCCCTGTGAGATCCTTTCCTGCACCCTGGTAACCACTGCTCTCCTTCATTACATCACATTTGTTTGTGTATTTCAGGTTTCATTTAAATTGAAATCATACAGAATATCCTCCTTTTTGCGGGTAGGTTTCTTGTCCTTGGGATAGTTATGTGGTTCCTCACCCATTCTGAATAAAGCCTTTGAGTTTTATTCTGAGACTCATCTATTTATTGCATATATCAATAGTGATTCCTTTTATATTGTAGAGTACTATTAATTGTTTGGGCATGACACATTCGATTTATACAATAGGAATTGTTTCCAGGTTTGAACTATCACAAATGTAACTGCTGCTCTGCACATATGGTCATGACTTTGAATGGACCCACATTTCACGTTTCTTTAGGAAAGACAGGAGTAGTTATTCCTTCTATTCCGTAGCCCAAGCAAGAGAGGCTGGTGGAATGATCTTAGGACTATTTGCTTTCGACATTTCAGTTATCATTCATTTTATTGCTTGATATTGCATACCTTGAAACTGTATGGTTGCATGTATATGCAGTCATACAATGTGTCATAGACATATGAACCTACAGATCTGTGCATACGTAATCATAGATTCTTTTGTGTTTAGTTGTTTCAGGTGGGAAGGTAAATATGGTCCCTGTTACTTCATATTGACAGAATTCCCATTTTTTGATTTCTCCTAGATTATGGTTTCATTCAAAGGTAGAATAATATTTGCCTCCTCTTTGAGTCTCTCAGAAATGTTTCATACATGTAAGCAAGCATTGGTATCATGCAGTAGGTGGTCTCTGGGATCTTAATGTCTGGTTCTACTCAAGGTTCTACAACCTAGCGGTGTGATTTGTTCAAGTTACTCAACGTCTCCAAGTCCTACTCATAGTTCTAGAGATCACACCAGCAGGGAAGACAGTGACAATATGTGTTTGATAATATTGGCACACAGTACGAAGGGGACTCATGAAACGTAAAGAGCCCAAGGTGTGGGACATCATAAGTTCTCAACAAAGTGTTCTTGGTTAACACTGATATAGTTTTAAGAGCAAATGAATGAGAAATTATGTTCAAGGGCTGAATAAAAAGGATATGACAAATGACTGTTACACTGCTACATGGAGTAGTAACAAATGGGGTGCTTCACATATTCTGAATAAAGTCTCCAGGTTTTACTTTTTCAATTTCTATGGCTGGAGAATTGACATTCTTCATCCTTTACACAGAAACTTCAAGAAATTCAGTAGATCAGCTAAGACATCTGAAAGGAGAATTTTAAGTGTGGTTAACAGAACTGGTCCTCTTAGAGAAAACTCATCTACCCAGTAGGGCTGAAGGTGGTCAGTGAAAGTGGATCTTAATGCAGTTCTAGAGCAAGACAGCACAGGAAAACTCTAGTGATCAAGACTTTTCTGATCAAACAAGCTCTGGAGCTACAAGCAGTCTGAAGCAGACAACTGGCTTCTTGGGCAATTTGCTGCTGAATTAAATATTCATTTAGGACAATACCGAAGACCTTAGTGTCTCTCTCTCTCTCTTTCTCTCTCACTCTCTCACTCACTCTTTCTCAGGATGTATATTTACATTGGAGAACTTTAGTGGCTCTCAAGGCTATTCCTTTGCTTAATGGCAGTTTGAATTTTCATGTAGGTGATGTACATGAGGTTAGCATATCCGTCCCTACTGTTGAGGATTTTCATTGCAAACCTGACTGTGCCTTGTGTAGGCTGCTATGTGTTGGTATGATGGAACTACCTGAAATGCTATGGGACTAGTGAAGCATCAGGACAGAAGTTTGGTACTCAAACAGGGTATATAAATGCAGGAAGGCCTTTCTCATAGAATTTTGTATAGTACTGCTTTAAGATATAAGGAAAAGCTACTCTTGCATTAAGAACTGTACTTTTCTGGACTATTTGTTTTCCTGTTCTGTCTCTAATTATTCCTTCTTAAAGAGTCAAGTACATGAATGACCAATGGACTTTCCCATTTGAACCCTAATCCTACTCATGGGTCATGCTTCTTGTGAGACACCCAAATTTCCTGCCCATGAGGCCCCAAGCCCACTTTCAGGAGTCAGGATTTGAATATGAAATGTTGTTGACAGGCCCTGGTGTTAAACACTTAACCTTTGCTCATGGTACTGCTTTGGGAGGCTCTGGAAACTTTAGAAGGTGGGAAGTAGATCGGTGGGGGCTGATCTTTAAGGCATCCCTGGTCCCTAGTTCCTTCTTTACCCTCCCTTCCCTGTCTGCCGTGAGGTAAAAAAATTCCTCCAGCACACACTACCCCTACCATGACATTCTGCCCAAACACACTGGGAGAAGCAATCAAGGAGAAGATCCTCTGAAACCATGAGCCCAAAATAAACTTCTCCTCCTTTCGGTTGTTTGTATGAGGTATTTTGTCAAGTGATGGGAAAAGTAAACAATACACAGGGTTTGTGCGAGTTTCTCACTGGGTTCATTCTCAGGGGGTGAAGCTCACCAATGGCATCTGTACCCCGGAGTCCTGATGTGGACAGATATGAAAAGATATGAAGATGTTGGAAATGTGTCCGCATTTGAAGGTCCCCAAAGTGCAGAGATATGAACAACAGGAGATGGGACGGGGGCTGGAGTTAGGTCTTTCTCGTCTGCAAGTTGTAGCAGATCAAAGATGCTAAAGTAAGCCTGAACAGTCAGCTGTTGTTATAAAAATGCCAGTCGAGATACAAACACAGAATCTATTTTAAAAAAACAATCTTCTGCCTTGATTAGTAACGCAAAATTCAGTATAGAGTGGACCCTCCATTTGGGTTCTTTCCCTGGCTCCTCTGATGTAAGGGAGAATTATTTGTTCCTAATGGTTTGTTCCTTGTCTCATGGTCCCTCCTTCATGTAAGATGGGAGGACAAATCGGGGATCAAAGGAAAAGGCATTGACAACTTGGCCACATCCTTTTGTTCATAATGGGCTCCACTTTGTGACTGTGTGTGTAACTGCCACTGTTGTGCGTTTGCAGACAATACCATGAAGACTCAATACGCACCCCACAGTACGTTCAGAAGAGAATCAGCACTATGCTCTTTAAACTCTGGAATCCATGGATCACACTAAGCAGCACGTCCCTTGTCCTGTCCACAAGCGGTCAGAAGGCTGCTCTCTGTGTCCCAGCTTTGACTGGTCCCTCTAAGACACCACATAGCATTAACAAGTTCTGTCCCGCCCACTTCACCCTCCTCCATCCTGTGCTTTGCTGCTTTTGATGTTATACCCAACACCAACAACTCGTGAGCAGAGAAAATGCTGACTCCCTTCTTTTCTTCACTGTGAACATTTACTGTTTCAAGTTGCCACTCGTGATTTCCCTCTTTTCTGGGAGGTAGAAAGAACGAAATCTGCTTGCAGTCATTTAGAATTGGATTTCAGTTCAATGCTTTGTTACGTGTGGCTATGTTACATCATATGGGTCACTGAACCTTCTGAGCCCCAGTCTATCTATAAAGAGATGTAAAACATGTTTTTCCACGTTCTGCTGAGATGATTAGTCAATGTGATTGATGTACAGCAACAGCGTGTGGTATGCTTTTATATTGTACCTGTGACTGACTTCAGAGGTCAACCAAAGTGCTCCTTAGATGTGACCATCATATCTGTAACAAACAATAGGCAGAGAGATACTAGGCCATAAAAACCTGAGTGCCGGTGGGTGTTGTCAGTTAGGTAAATTTCAGAGAAATCAGAAAATGTGCTGAAGAGGTAAACTGAGTGTAAGTTGAGACAAGCATTTTAGATTAAATGAATCAATTTGACCTCCTGCCATTTCTTGAGATTCTGAGGTAGTTATCTAAGGTTCACATCTTCTTTAGATAAAGTATAATTAAACATCTTAAAGCACCTCCATTTAACAGACACAGAGTGGAGAGATGTTGCCAAGAAAACGTTGAGATTTCACTTGTTACTGCTATGCAACAGCTTAGTTACCAAAGCAGGCTTGCTATTATGCCAAACCTAGGTTCAGTATAAATTAGTTATGTCCAACAGGGCCTTATGCTTTGAATCAAGTTGAGACTTATTTATAAGTCTTACTTATATTTTATTCTTGTTCCTCCCAAACTATACAATCATTTCATAAGGATTATACTTGGTTCCACTGTTTCAAAATGAAATTCTTACAAATTTGGCGTACTAATGATTAGCCATATACCAAATCGGGGTTTCTTCCATGTGTGTGCGCTCCTTTGTTAGCATGAATGAGGCAAATGCTAATCAGAAAGTTAATTGGAAATTGTTGGCAGAGACTATACTGGTGACAATTGTCAACACTGTGCCTAGCACAGAGTACTGTGCACAGACATGCTCAGAAAGCACCATCTAGTTTGGTCAGGGCTTCCATATTCTGTTGGAGAGAACTTGCTTGAAGGCATGCTGCTGGCTCAACCTGGAGCTGGAAGGAAGGCAGAGGTATGGACAATCTCCAATTAGGCAGAAGATTTTAATCTACTTTGCAGAACTAATCGAAAGCTTGTGCTTCCCCAGTGTTCACGTGAATTGCACCCTAGCTGGAGGTTAACGGACTAAACAATAGCAGCTGCAATTAAGTGGATGTAAATGAATGTGATAGGCTAATTCTCACAAGGAGGACATCAATGTATCAGTGTCAATGCACTGGTGCCTGGAAGAAAGGAAGAACTGACAGGGACTCGGGAGTGAGCAGCGATCTTGTGAGAACATGTATACCTCAAGTAGACCAGTTTGGAAATTCTTTGGATGTAAGTAGGAGGAATAAAAATAAGTAATGACCACAGTTCTCCTCTACATATCCTCCTGTGGGAGGAAATGAAAGAAAACAGCATACTTTCCCATAAATACATTCACAGTATTATGCCTCACGGTGTACCTTGACTATGAAATGGATTACTGGATGTGGAGTTGGGCCAAGCACAAATCTACTTACAACGAGGAGAAGGACATTTTCATGACCTGGGAAGCTGAGACCTTAAAAGAGTACAAGCTTCCCTGGTCTTTTTCATATTTGGAAATGGGAATTGACTGACAGGATTAGAAGGCTACAGAAGTTTATTGCTGCTGGGTTTCAGCAGAGCCTAGAGAGACAGAAGTTGTAGAGCAAGTTCTGATCTTCAGCACGTTGATTCTTAGGGAAAATTCCACCATTTAACGTGGGGTGTGGGACTTGACGGGAATGTCAAATAGTTAATGATTTCTTGACTTGTGACTCTAGACAATTCTTTCTAGCACACATGGACATTATTTTTAAGGAATCTTAAACTGTTTGATCATTCTGTGAATTCCAGGGGTTCTGCCATAGTACTTGGTCTCCTGACCTTTGGGTATCCCACAGCTTGCCTGAAATGCAATGAGTACCGAGAAAGTTCTTCTGGCAACAGGTGAACCAAAAATCTAACTTTCTTTTCCCTACATCCACAGAAGACATCACTGGGTGCATTAGCTCACTGATCTGCGATGGACAAGATGGGCCTGAGTCTTAACGCAACGTGGAGCCCGTCAAAAAGCAGGGGACGAGAACCAGTCCAATGAAGACAGCAGGAAAGACCATGGTAGTACCGCTTATGAAGCAGATAATTTCCCAACGGGCAGCATTGAGGCAAACCAAGGCAAACCAATAATGATTGGTCGACTGGGGGAACAAAAAAGAATTGATGTATTTACCTGAAAAAAAAAAAAAGGTAGATACACATAACCCAGGAAGCCTTTACTAGACTATGTTCAGATGACCAAGAAGAACAGAGAAAGCAAAGTTTTGGAAAGAACAGGGAGCCAGGAAGGGCCACAAATATGTATCCCTATGCAAATCTGGTATATGAGAAGCCATTAAAATGGAGCTGCCTCAGAATGAAGTGACATGTGTAATTTTGGTTCTTAGGTTTTCTATTCATCTTTCAGGTTGTTTAATATTAATCTGTAAGTTTTTATTTCTGAAAAGATTCAACCTATGATCCTGACTGCTTCTATAAATACACTTTATCAGAAAAAGCTTAAACAACTGAATTAAAAGGAAGAGCTATCAAATCAGAGGCCAGTTAGATTAGTTACATAGCTGACCTCACTCGGTTTCGTGGTCATGTTTTCTTATAGGTAAAACCTCACAGTGAAAACAGAATTAATGACATCTTCTCAGGGTTAGTCAGAAACAGGGCAAATATTGCTAATTATTCCTTTATAACAAATCAAGTAACAAAACAACAGCGGGTAGCAAAGGTTGTGCTATCATTCCTCAGAGGCTTATATGGTACACCAGAAAGTTTCTGAGGCACAAAATCTTGAAGACTGCAGTGCAATAACTTAACGAATGGCCAGGTCTGTATTTGTCTGTATTTCTATTTGAAGGCTAATACAACAACAGAATATGCACCAGCAAGAGGGGAGAAAAGCCACCGCGAAGTAAAGAGTTCAAGCAATCTTAAAAGTCAGCCAATAAGCGGAAGGCATCCGGATCCAGTAAACAGTAGAACTGTTCCTGTGACAGACAGAGATGTGAAACAATGAATCAGAGGTAATAAGGTCCTACAAAACCAACAGCATGCACTTAGAAGGGAGGAAAAGATGTCGGCATACATTTGACTGCGGAGATAGAGTGCTGGCTTCATCTGCGGGTGGAAGCGATGCCTTAGACATATCTGTAGTTTGAAAACAAATGCGGAGTTTGAGGAAATATTAATGCACTTGACCAGGATGTACAAATGCATATTGTCACAGAAAGAATATATTGTGCGTACAAATTACTATAAAAACGTATTGGTGTTATGTTGCATATGAGTCAGGAGGTGAGTGACTAGGAGAAAACATTAATATTTTCTTTTAAGTCAGTGAAATACCAGCATAAATGGTCAACTTTTAGTCATGTTCTTGATGAAATTATGGAAATAACAAAGAGTATAATAGAATATTCCTTCTAAAATTACTGATTCTGAGGTTGGAGAGATAGCTTAGTGATTAAGAGCACTGGCTGCTCTAGCAGAGGACCAGGTTTGGTTCCTAACACCTACACAGTGGCTAACATCCATCTGTAACTCCAGTACCAGGTGACTCAACACATTGTTCTGGCATCCATAGACATTGCACACATGCAGGGCATACTTAATACATTTAGTTAAACCACTCATACACATAAAATAATTAAAAATTTAAAATTATTTATCCTCGCTCAGTAATATATATTCTTTCTTTACTGATACATAGTTCCCTTAACATATAAATTTTGTTAGCACCTTCATAAAGTCAGCAAGGACGCGAAAGGAGAACAAAGATAGATTCTGATTTTACTGAAGGACAAAAATGATTTGCTTACCTGAATTTCTATAGTCTAATCATGTGTAGAAATCAGAATTCACAGCGTCTATTTAAATTCTTTAAAAACAGAGTGGGAATTCTGGTTTTGACACACAAAGTAATGTGTCTTGGGTGGTGGACCTACTGAGTTCCAGGAGCCTACTCCAGACATATGTGGGGCCTCATCCTACATCAGACTCTCAAAGAAATCAATCAACTACTGTACCCAAAGTATAAATGAGCAAAGTATTCCTCCCAGCTGTGAAGGGCTTGCTAATATTCTCTTAGCGAATTGTAGCAAGGGTCAAGCTTCCAACAGCTAGACTCTGGAGCATTACCATTCTGCCATGAGAGCAGGTATAAATCGGTGACAGAATAAATTGATTGAGGCAATGCTAAAATCAAGATTTTGAAGGGTTAATTTTCTATCAACCCCAAGTTGTCATTGTCTTTACAGAAGTCTTGTCATGTCAAACATTCTAGGCATTAAAATTTTTTAGCATGGCTAAAAGTAAATCAGAATTTGGATGCATCATTTTTTGGTCCAAATTCCAATTCCTAACTTAATTCTAAGAACACAGAGCAACTAAGAAAAAAATAAATAAATAAAGACTGAAGAAGTGGAATGTGGTGGTGTGGTGCACACCTGTAACCCCAGCATTTGGTGGTGTGGTGCACACCTGTAATCCCATCACATGAGAGGAGGAAATGTGAGAAGTGTGAATTCAAGGGCAGCCTGAGGTACAAAGTGAGACTATGTCTCAAAAATCCTAAAAATAAGATGAAACAAAAAGCAGAAAGAACGGGGGCTGAATAGACGGAGTGGGAATCAGGGAGGAAGACAGAAAGAAGGCCTCGGCTAAAATGTAGTTCATCAATTACCAATCTATTTATTAGCTATTCCATGTCTAAGTGTGCATGTATGTTCCCTTCTCCCTTCCCTCCCGACTCTCTGTGTTTATGTGGGCAGAGGATGATGTCTGACATTTTCCTTTATGGCTCTACCACTCTCCACCTTATTGTTTGAGACAGGATCTCTCTAAACCTGGAACTGATGGACTGGGGCATTCAGGAAGCCTCAGGGATCCTTGTGTCTTGACCTGCCCAGTGCTATGATTACAGGTGTATACCATGTTGGACAGCTTTGTTCATAGGTGCTGAGATCTGAACTCAGGACCTCAAAGTTACAGAGCAATCACTTCACCAACTGAGCCCGAATCTGGTTATTTTAATTTTAAAACTGTCTTGGGATATGGAAGAAAACTGGTGTATTTTCCTAATAATGATGGTAACAATAATAATATATTCATATATTTGTGTACACAGTCTATCTATGCATAATCAAGAGAGAGCAACCAGATTGGCAGCAGTGTGCCCATCAATTCTGAACACTAGTCTATGCAGTCTTTGCTCTTTGTTAAAAGATAAAGTGGTTACAAATTGCTTAAATGGATAGGCTGGTCATTTTTAGTTGGATTCATACCTCATATAAATATTAATTTCTTTTCAAGAGGCAAAATGTATTAAGAGAGTTTGTTGTGAATTTGAACTGTTTCATGTCAATTCATGCCATGCTAGAGGTCATATGCTGACATGGTGTCTTTACTCCAAGTCCAAAATGATGACAGAGATATGCCATTCAGTACAAATTCTTGTGCATGCACTGGAGGACAGGCCGGTAGACCACTAGTCAGTAGTGTGCATCAGATGTCCCAGCCTGTTGTATCAGGTTGGCAGACCATACCTTGACCTCTTTAAGGATACGAGGTACTCTTTCTTAGATCCCCAGGACTGCGCACCAGTAGCTACATACCAGTCGCTGACTTCTCCATGGGTGATGTGAGGTCAATGCAAATGGAAGTTCTGTTTTCTGCTTCAGTGCCTAGATGCTACCACACACGCTTCCCCCAGGTGCCATTACAGCCAGTCTAACTTGTCATATGGACCATATTTCAACCTGCAGGAAGACACAAGCATGTTGGATATGACACAGCATTTGTGGAATAATCTTGTAAATGTACATATTCATTCACATTGTAATACATGAATGGAACTCATAAGGCATTAAGCCTATGTCCATAAGCTTTACTGCAGTGACTGTGTACTAAACTGATGTTAGAGACTTTCTTAGAAAGCAGCAGAATCCTTATTAGGGACACTAGTGAGTTGTTAGTAGTCTCTAATGGAACGACAAATGCAGGCACAGTATCTAATACCATTCTAGAAACAGTGAATATAATCACACATCCCCCTCCTTGACCCTGCCCCCTCCATGATCTTTATTAGCTTTGTCCTGACAACCTGACCTTACAGAGCTCAACCCAGCCTTGACAGCACATAAAACCCACAAACAAATAGGGGACTGCCATAGCCTTTTCAGATTTAGGGTCACACTCGGGCTTATGAATCAGATTTTTCTATGTGTGGACATGACAACTGGGGAAAAACTGTAATTTAGGGCATATTCTCTTTATCCTTTTATGTAGAATTTCACTTTAATGTGATGCAAATGACAGTAAGAAATACATTCAGTGAATGTTAAAGCCTTCCCATTAAAAATTCTGTATGCATTTTACATTCTAATTCATGTACAGTCAAAAACCCTGATAAAATCACAGTGCTGATTTGACTGCTGCACTTATCGTATTAATGAGGATACTTTATGCCTTTTGAAAATTGGGATATGGTCCATTATGTGATTGTAAATGATGTGATTGTATCACTTAGATTTGTTATTCAATCCCACCCCTCCCTCCAGTCAGCTTTGTATATAAGAAGATTCATTGGTGAGTCAGTAGAAAACTCAAGCTGAAAACTGAAATGCACATTTGACTTTGCTTCCTTTTATTTGTATTTATTGGGATAAAATAAGCACGCACACACATGTATGTCCACATACAAATTATTTTCTTTCTTACTTAAATGAAATTTCTTTAATAACACAGGGAAAAGCTTGCCGAGGAAGTCAAAACAAAAGCAGCAGGCAGAGACCTGAGGCTGCCTGGGCTTGTAACCCTTCTCAGACCCAAGCAGTCACAACCACCCTGCTGATGGGCTGCTGCTCCTGGACTGAGGAACCCCTGAGCCATTTCTCTCTTTTCGTTCTGCAACAAGTAACATCTTTGAGAATGGTGTGGGGTATGGTTTTCTGACTTAATGTGTAGGGGCTGACCTTCCGAAAAGTAATGTCTCTGTTCCATTTATCTTGTCTTGCCACATACTTGGGGGTCTCTGACTCCCAGGAGCACCCAGTGGAGGTTCGTTATGGAGTCCTTGGACTTCTTTCTGCCACTGGATCTTCTGCTTCTGGGACCAAGGTGACAGTGGTCAGTGTCTACCTTGGTAAAAGTTGGAGAACACTTGCTTCCCTGGAGACCTACTCCTGTCCAGCTCTGGAGACAAGACATTTCCTCAGACAGCAAAGTCTCCAAATGTCTCACACAACCTACTGGAGTACTGACAAGAGCGACGTCCGATGTAGGAGAACACCAGAAGGGGAACCTGTGGCTTTGGGCAGCCATCTTCAGTAGCCTGAAAGTGCCAGTCATGCACCTACCTCCTTATCAGGCTCTCGGTATTAGAGTGTGGTTCCACAAGAGAAAGCCAGACACCAAGTTGTCTGGGCTGCCATGCTTCTTAGACGTCATCAGTGGCTTTGAATTCTTGAACATCTGTAAGGGGTTCTTTTCCTGCTGTCCCTCTGCCCCCCTCATTTCTTCTCCTTTTCCTCCTCTCTTTCCCTCCCCTTCCCCTCCCTCTTCCCTTCCTTCCCACCCCATCCCCTCCCTCCCCTCTCATTTCTTTTTCTTTTGCACTCTCTCAGTATATGTTTTTTTTTCCATAATTATTTCAAAACATGACATTCTGTTGACTGGACCCTGGAGGATGGGATCCTTTGCAATGGAATAGGCTCTGGTATAGAACTCAGGTTCCTGAGATTCACCTGACAGTCTTAAATGCCTGAGCCTTATTCATTTAGAAACCAGGCTTTATTAAGGTCTGTTTTATCATAACTCAGATTCTACAGATTAACAAAAATTCTTTTAAGTTTCTGTCTGAGCCATACTTAAACATCAAAACCACAGTAACACATTCCCCTATCTCCTGCCCTTGATCACCTCCAGAAAGAATGATTTCCGTGTCATAAGTAATATTTATTTATTTATTTATTTATTTATTTATTTATTTATTTATTATTTGTGTATTTATTTTTGGCAGGGTATCCCTAGTCCCAGCCCACCTGAAACTCACTATGTGGACCAGGCTGGCCTCTATCTTACCTGCCTCTGCCCCTGGTCGGCTGGAATTAAAGGCTTGTGCCACGACGCCTGCTTTAAGTTTTATTTTTTAAATGAAGGAAAAATTATCTGCTTAAAGCAATCACAGGAGATCTTTCCTGATGGGAGGCAGGGTTCTCCTCATTGTTCTTAAAAAACATCTTTTTGAGATTCAGGACCAATAAGAACTTTATGCAATCTTCCTGGTAAAGCTTGCTACTCCCTAATCTCTGTAAATCCACCCTGCTGTACTTGGCATTCTCCTTACTGGTCAGCTCTGCAGAGCTGCACCTTCTCTGTACTGTTGCACACAGTGCATCTTGATGCTTCGGTGGGTGGCCGTTTCTATATTTTGCTTTGTCTTGTATTTGCTTAGCACAGCTTTGTCTGTGGAAGAGGATATCAGTGCCGCATTTAAGCAAGAGTGTTTCACGCCACAGCGCGTGTACTTTACTTCTCTCTCTTTCGGGAGGAGGCTCCTGAAACTTGTCCCCTTAGTCCCCCTTTTAATAAAAAAAACCACTCACACTTATCTACATCTTTTCAGGTTCTCTAAGTTCCCTCAATCGGCTTAATTGCTACAGTTTTAAGAAAGACCTCGTGGTCAGTCATCATTGCTCTATTTTACAGACTTGGCAAGGCCTTGTTCATGTCAGGTTACTTTCTTTTGAAGTCTCTCTGTTTCCCTCTAATGAGCAGCATCATACCCGTGGTTTATTTCCTTCCCACTCACAGGAAATAGGGCAAAACAGTCCCTAGGTCAAGAGTAAGGGGAAAACACCAGGTTGGGCAATGCTGTCTTGGACTGGATACTGGGGGTGGAGGCAGGTAGAATACTTGATTTCATAAGACTTTGTCCTAATATTTCTTTCCTTTTGTCTTTTCTATTGTCTTAACAGTTTCTTGAGATGGCTCTTCCTACACACAGTGAATCCTCTCCCTTTCTCTCTTGACAACACTGAGTACATCAGGACGTGGAGTATCACTGCCCAGCCCTGTCTTTGAGGAGCAGGACTCCTGGCTGAAGACGTGCTTTGAACATGGGGGTTCTGGGCCCAACTGTGGATGCTAACTGAACTGATTTTATCTGAGCAAAGACAAAGGAACCTCAGACTGCTCTTTGCAGTAGTGTATTCTCAGATTATCCTTCTCTGAACGGTAGGATCTCTGCTAGAATACCGGGTCACATTGAGCTTATTTTATGAAAAAACTCTTATTGAGGAACTTTCAGCCAGTTGTGAGGTATTACTTACTGCTGCTCTTTTTCTCTCTGGTGTGTTTAAACAAACATGAAAGAGTCAAGTAACAGGAGTAAGATTATGTTTCAAGTCACCATGAATTGCTTCATTTTAAAAAATATGTTTTCAAGAAAGAATCATAATTAAGCTGGAGACTAAAACTTGACTTTCAGATCCTTTGAAAGGAGAATTTAAAGAATACCATTTCTGGTGAGAGTTGAGGGATGTGTTAGTACTCTCTACCCCCTGTTCACTGTGTTCCATGAGCCTTAGGTGTAGCCGTTCCACTGTAGATGTGTCACTTACTTCTGGGCATCTCTACACAGATATTCTCTGAGTGTGACCAGTTGTAGAACTCTGAAATAGCCTCCATCTGTTGCAAAAATCAGCTTCTTTGATGAGTGATATACAGTATCCTTGCCGGCAAATATAAAAAATTATATTTAGCACAGAGTAAGAAATTTCATGTGTCTAGAGATATGCCAGAGTCAGGGTTTTCTCTGGGATCTGTTTCCTCATACAACAAAGTGTGATGCACACAAAAGGCCACAACTGACTAAGTTTTAGAGAACAACTGCAGCGTCAGTGTCCCTGGATAGGACTCCTATATTAAACTTCACACATTCACAGCTCAGGGCCCACTGCAGAAGAGAGGGCGAAAGATTGTAAAAGCCGGGGTTGGTGCATTACATAAGTAAACAGGCTTTCAAGCCATTGGAAAATGGCAAAACAAAAAACAGAAGACTACCATTCATTAATAATTTGTAATATGATCGTGTATTATTAACTTCTGCAAATTGTAAGGGGAATATTGATAATGACCATTATAAACTGGGTGCTTAACACATCCATGCACATTCTAGGTATCTAATAATACTTATTGGTTCACCAAATTCTTAAAATAATTTTGGTAGGTGTGTATTATTATCTCACATTTATAGATACGAAACTGAGGCATGGAGAGAGGCAAAGAAACTTTTTCAAGTCATAGATTAAATGATAGTCCCAGGGTCAAAATCTTGAGTCCTAAAGTGTTAAATTTCGAGGCTATGAATAAAGCTCAGGGTCTAGAGTATAGGAGGCCCTGGGTTCCATCATGAGCTCTAAGCACACAAGAGAAAATAACAACACAAAATAAAAATGGGAGTCTCTACCTTATTTAGAGAAAGCCTAAATTTCTCACTTAAAGATCATCAGGTCAGCAAGAGGTTTTAGAAATGTTTCAAGGAAATTCAGGTGAAATGGCATGTGTTTGTAGGTAATTTCATCTCTATTACCTATTCTGATTCTGTCAACTATGTTATCCTTTTCTGTTAGAACTTGGTACATTATTTTTAATGGAAACCAACATATTATGAGAGTCATCTTAAACAATCCTGAATATAGCATACTTTTATACGATTCCTTGAATGATTACCTTTCATCAACATCTGCCTCAGTTAGGCCAATGCTCATTAATATTTCTATGAAAGTCAGAAGGTATGCACCTATAGGACTCTGGCAAGCGTGAAGAGAATCAAACAGAGTTCTCAGTTTTTACCTCTACTTAAAATGTGCATTTGCCATACATGTGTCCCAGGGACAGTCTTCATAACGGGATGCTTAATAGAGACATATACAAAATATATAAGGGTCTGTGGTTATACCAATCTACATGTCAAAGCAGTTTTGTTTGGCTCACTGTCCAAGTAGCCATGAGCATTATCTACAGACTTGTGTACCTACAAAAATATATTGGCTAAATCCTAGAATTTTAAAGGGTCAGGTATATCAGATTTTGTGTCCCATGTTTATTATCCCTTACTATGGGTAGCCTGTATCTGATTCTCATAGAATGAAAGACAGTGAACACAATCATTTGTACAGGTTGTGTTGTCCACTGAATGTCCCGAAAGAGATCAAAATGGAG
Organism: Nannospalax galili; assembly: GCF_000622305.1. Classification (NCBI taxonomy): domain Eukaryota; kingdom Metazoa; phylum Chordata; class Mammalia; order Rodentia; family Spalacidae; genus Nannospalax; species Nannospalax galili. The sequence continues at coordinate 845,108 of NW_008346414.1, forward strand.
CCCCCCAATTTTCCCTTTGTATACATTAGTATAAATGTAAAAAGAATTGTTTTTATATAGCACTGACTTAAACCAGGTCCTTCCTATTTGATCAGTACATAGGATCAAGGGTAAGTGAAGCCCCAAAGTCATATCAGCCTATCAAAATAATTATCTATAATTAATATCATTATTGATCAGGTAGCAGAAGTCATGTCTAGATGATATAAGGCTTTTAGGATTTCATGGAAATGTTTTACAACTTAATTATGTTTCCCTGGGAGATTATAAGATAATTCAATTTGTTTTTCCCAAGTGTTTCATCAATCATTATGTGGGTACAAGAAAGATCAAAATCTGTTTTCTGTGTCAATTTTTGAAGAATTTAGACAAGTCATTTCAGTAGTACAGAACTGCTTCATAGGTCTGTCCACCAAAAAGCAAGCCCTACCTAGCTAATAATGCCGACACCTATCCTGTTGATTTCACAGAATATGTGGAAACTAGCTACAGTAAACTAGGATAGTTTCGTTGGTCTTTGTTGTGAACCAGACAGATCTGTGTACAGTACCCTTCCTAGATATGTAAGGAGCTGTGTTCTTTGCTGGGTCTTCTCCATCTTATCAAAGAACTTAGACAGCTCTGTCCCCTCTACTCGTAAGCTGCACACTCTAGTTTTGCTTGGGGTTTACTCTTCAAATATTTATAGTGGTGCATTTCGAAGTTTACATCCTCATGAATCACTGAGTTTTTTTATTAACTTGCAGATTTTGATTCAGTAGGTCTAGGGTGAGGTCTGAGTTCCTGGCTTTCTAATAGTTCACGAGTGGTGCTAAAGGTAGCCTCTCACCAAAGTTTAGTAGCAAAGATCTAAATGAAATAGACTGGGGGAGAAAGACAGACTCTTTGATTTGCTAAGGTAACACATGCCTTGGCTTCTCCCCCCAGGACCAAAATCTTTCTGTAGAATGCTGCCTCAAGCTTCTTTGCAAACAGAGTTTGAGCTTCAAAAAGACCGGATGTATCCACAGAAAGCACTGATTCCTTCTCCAAGACAGAAGCCACAGAGCTTTTCAGGGAAGATCTGTGCATCTGCACAGCTCTGCTGAAATATGAAATAAATGAGGTAGAGTTTAATTTTAGGGTCTACAAATTTGTAATGTGTTCATCATTCCTGTTGCCATTTTGCACGGCAGGCTGAAGTTGTCAGGCGTGCTTTGTGAGGAGAGCTGCAGGTGTGCTCTGGTTTAATGAAGCACTCACACCCTCTCATGTTCTTCCTCTAATCTCCACTCGCAGTCATGATAAAGAGATGCCACTCTTAGAAAGGACGGCTTTACTGCTGAAAGCCTGTGTCTCTTTAACCTTTCTAGGAAGGGGCTCTTGGCTCCAGCTGGACTGAAGGCTACCTCCCCAGCAGAGGGCGCAGTGTCCCAGTCCCCTGGCCCCAGAGTATGTTCCTCTTCCCCCTTGGGACCGCCTTCCTTACTAGGGTCAGCACCACTGGAGAGATCAGACATGAGCTTTCAGGAACAAGGAGATGAAGGTTATTTTAAGGGAGAAAATCAAACCAAATCATTTCAGATCCGAACCAGTGGCTTTTAAAATGAGAGGTCTACATGGCTACTGTTACTGAGTAGTTTTTCATAATTCCCAGCTATTAGAAGACTCTTTCCTTTCTTAGAGGTTCTATGAACCTTACGTTTGTATCTTCCTCTTTAATGAGTGCTGAATAAGAATGTTATAAAGAACTTAATAATTCTCACCAGAGAGTTAATTAAACATTGAGAACTCTTTAGAACTGTTACTTTTTGCCTTTTCTAGACAAGGAAACACACACACACACACACACACACGCGCGCGATCTATGGGTTAATACTTTCTTTCAGTAATAAATAACCTTCCTAGCAAGCTGAAATAGTGAAACAAAAATCTACCTTTTTGTGGTCCACTTTCCCTGAAGTCTATTTTTCACTTTCTACACATTTCTTGGCACAGGAAATGAATTCCCTCCAACTTTAGAGGAGATTGGATATGTTGATCTCAAGTTCTCCATACTTTGCATTCTCTGTAAATCATTCAGGCATGACCCAGTCCGGTCATTCATTATAAATTCTTTTCTTTTTCTTTCTTTTTTTAAAGAACAACTTCTGTTTTTCCTCACATTTGATAGATCCTACCACAAACTTCAACTAGAGTAAGTGCAGGCAACCATACAGTATTCTCTCATAGAGGGTATTTTATTAAGTCCAGCAGTTAAAAATGTACAAAGTTCCTTGTAATAATCCATTCATTCTGTTCTCGCCTGATTCTTGGAGTAAGCCTGCACAATTATTCAAATCCCAGCTTTTAGCTACAGCATCCACCTCGCCATGGGGCTATGCCTCTGTAATCTTGCTTTGGTCTTGCATGTCAAATGGAATTAACTCCCATAAGAAATGTGTGTGAAGACAACCCAAAATGTCTAATCCTGCTGCTGTCTTGAATTTTTGAAACTCTGAGCTGTCATCTTTTCGTGTTGCTTTGTTGACATTCTCACTTAGGCTTCAGTCCACCCAAACCTGAAGTTTAGGAAAATTTGCATTTTTATGTATTTTTTCCAGTTATGCTCTCCCTTGGCATTCCGATATGTTCCCTTTATTGGAGTTTTTCTTTAACTTCCTTCAAATTCCAAGAACGTTTTATACACAGTGGAATTTCAACAAGAGGTGAATTCACTGTTTTTGGGCCTGGGAATTTACAGGCTGATATACAGACAGCACATACTGAAGATTCGCCAGCTTACACCTAACAGACATGTGAGTGTGTATGTGTGTGCATGGCTGTGTGTCTGAATACTGTAGGAGAGAGAGAAGAAATAATGATATCATTAGTACTATTCCTTAGCCACTCAACCTAGCTAATCAGAAAAGCTAATTCTGTCTCGATTGAATCTCAAACTGCATCATCTCCCTTGTGAATAACATGCCTGGTGAAGTGCGCTGGTTGAGTCTACTTGTGGGTTGTTTTGAGTAGATTAGCCTGGTGAGTAATTTATACCTTCTTCCTTTTCTAGTGCGTATACTGCTCACACTGTTGAACACTGGACTGATCTTCCTTCATTATGTCCTGAGTTCCCCTTTACCACCTTCTGCAAATTTCCAGAAACAAAAAGGGTAGAAAAGTATCCAGAATGCCAATCAAACATTTCCTAGGAATTCTGACGAGTTCCCAGGAATGAGTAAGGCTTATTTGACTCCTCCTGAGTGATGTGCCCTGCTGCCTCAGTTTCTAAATTATAGCATTCACCTGGTGCTGCCTAGAGCCTGCAGCCTGTGTGTTCAGTCTGATCATTATCCATGACACATATATTTAAATTGCCAGCAATTCCACATTGTGGATTCCTTAAGGTGTCTTGACTAAGTGAGGTGTGGAAGAATAAAACTGTAAGTTAGTGTGGTGGATATTTAATAAGTGGTAAACCGCAGCATTCTCTGTTTGAAAGTTAATTAAGACCACTAGCTGACCGGGCTTCTGCAGAAAACATGTTCATGGTTTAGTCATGGAAACAGTCACAACAATCCTCAGCTAAAATTAATGACTTTAAGAGACATTTCCACTGATCATTCCTGAATACTTTTGTTTGTTTGTTGAATAAAGGAGCTGTCACAATTTTTTGAGGAAATACCACAGCACTCTTGAGCCTTCAAATATTTACTTATGTCTGGGCAGTAACAACTAAAATGAGGGTCAATCCTGGAGGGTGATGACTCGACCAAATTTGATTTTACTTTATTTTTTATATTGTGTGTGTTTAGGTGTATTGGGGTGTGCAGTGCATGTATCTGTGAGGGTACACATGTGTGTGGGTACACATGCATGTGTGTGCATGTGGATGATAACCTTGGGTGTTGTTCCTCCGGAGCTGCCAACCGTGTTTTGAGACAGTCTCTCATTGGTGTGGGGCTCATCAGTTTCTCCAGGCTTTCCCTCCCCAGTAGTGGGGTTAAGAGCACATTACCAGACACAGCTTTTTAACGATATTTGCGAATCTAACTCGGGTCTTCATGCTTAGGTGGCAAGCTCTTTACCAACTTAGATATTTCTCTAACCCAACCAAAATGTATTTGATGCTGTATATAAAAACATCTCTTCTGCTCACTGGGTTGTTTGTGGAGCTAACCATGGCCTTTAGTGTGCTGCGACTAGTTTTGAACACAGAAGTCAAACATCTAACATTATTAGCTTGTGTTATCCAATGCACTTGAGTTTGTTGAAAAGCCCTCTTTTAGTAGTGGCAGACAATATAATATGAATTACATTTCAATGTGCTCATTGTTTCTTCATAGGGAGAGGACAGTAATAAGAAGATATATTTTATTACACAACATATTATTTTGGCTAATAGGATTGAAAAGTATGTTAGATGTAAATGTCCTTTCAACATCTGGGTGGTGAACTTATATTGCCTTATCAAGTATCTTAATGATCTTCTAGGATACAGAGATATGTAGTACAGCTGGGAGAAAGGATAGCAAAGGACCAGGCAAATGGGAGTGGGGTATACTGGAGGTAGAGGGGTGTCAAGGAACAAAAGAGATTGGGGGTGTTGATCAGCTGAATGGTTGCAAGTTGTTTTCATGGAACAATGAGAATCCTGTTTCAAGTCATCCTTGACAGTGGGCATGCTACGATCTTGATCCTCTCATTGAATTTGAGATTATCATACTGATACTGTTGTGTCTTAGGACCAGCAGTTCCAGGAATCAGCCTCTACTACTCTTCCATCTACCCACATCCCAATGCGGCTTTAAGAATATTCCTGGATGTATTTGGAGTTCAAATACTATTGTACCCTTGGCAGGAAAAAATGGCACAATGGGACAGATAACCCCAGCAAATTTCAAGGTCTTATCTCCTGCCCATGTTGTCACTTGACCAGATAGGAGATCCATTGTGTTCCAGGAGTGAGATGAGTTCAGATCAAGAGTTAGAACATCGTCCTGCTTAATCTGGTCAGGAAATCATCTTTAGCATATTTTAGACAGATTTATCATAGACCTGTCATCCCTAATAGGCCCTCACTCCTGGCTTGTTTTTAGCTTAAGCAAGGTGATACACATGGTCACTGTCAGTAGCAGTTGAGGTTTTCCATCTGCCTCATTGGTTACTCTGGAGAAATAATGTTTTTCCTCCCATTTGCTTTCCTTTTTGTTTTTATTTTGCTTTTGGCCATTTGTTCTATTTTAATTTGAAATGCACAGCATCTGACTAAAATCATATGGAGAGACTCCAGAGGCTTCCAGCAAGAGCAAGTCTCCTGAAAAGAGTCTTTTGGACACAACAGAATGAGCCTTTATTTATTATCTCAGGGATACGGAAATGGGAAGCAGCAGGCTGTGCAGCAGCTATCCTTTCAAGCCACAGCTAACTTAGTGAAACACCCCGTCCCCAGGGTATGAACAGACCGCCCCTTGGCTCAAAGTCATCTTGCTGTCCCTGCTGCTGGCTCTCTAGACCAACAAAAACAAGTGGGACAAAGTCTGCAGAGAGGGTGTCAACAGAAAACCCCACTGTAGGCCCCCACTATGAAAGCAGGTTGGACTTGTGGTTCATGCAAAGGCTTGGGCAGGGTTTCATAGGCCTCAGCCACCGGCCATGGCTGTGACTTTTGTCTTTAGGTGTCTTTAGGCTCTAGGGGCTTTTAGGCATATTAGGCTTATTAGGCACATATGCTCTATTTCTTCTGTGACTCTCTAAAGAAAGGCTTTAACTTCCCCACATAACAAGTTGAGTTGGCGGAAGGATCAACACTCAATTTGCAAAGTCACCCAGGTTCTGAAGTTCTCTCTCGAATCCTCAGTTTCTTCACTGAGGATCTGTACTTCCCCTTCTGACAGTAAGGATAGAATGGAATAGAGATGTGTTATCATGGAGAACTCTATCAAAACATTCAGACAGATGTGAGACTTTGGGGTGTATAGCCAATGAAAACACAGCATGAACATGGTTAAGAAATAAAGAGTACTGTTGAAAGCAAAACTATTGTTATTCTCAGATTATTTGGTCATCTCTATCCACAGCAATAAAAGGTAGTGATTCTAATTTCAAGCTTCGAGGCCAGATGCACTGTAGCCAGAAGTTCTAAAGCCTGTTGAGTGGAAGCAGCTCATGTCACAGAACAGCTCGGCCCCGGCAATGTAAGGCAGCAACTAAGGAGCCTTCATCTGATACTACAGATAAGCAGCTGTCTTGGGTGTTCAATGTTCCTGTGCTGTGAGGTTCCAGCAGGCACAGAGGACCAAGTCAAGCATTCACACTAACTTGTGGTTTCTTTCCTACAGAAGAGAAAGAAGAGAAGAAGGAATGCTGGGAATTCTCACTGAAACCTTAGCTGTTGTCCAGCCACATGATTCACTGTTGTGGAGTTCATAGCTGTGTGGAGTTTGGAGCACTGGAAACTTCATCGTACCATCATCCATCCATCTGAGCTTCAGAATGTGCAGAGATTTCCCCCCTCCCCCCTTCAGGAAACAGAATTAGAACAGAGAAAAAGTAAAAATGGAAGGATAAAACTTGTGTGTGTCATAAATGTTTATCCCTACCACTTAACAAAGAGCCTCCTGACTCTGAGGAATGTAGTATGATTGAGGATAATTACTGAAGACTGTGAACTTGTCATCTGGTTTTTTTAAGTGTCATCTGACATCCTGAACACTTACATATAACCCATTATACTGTCATGTGTAGAGTACACAGACCATGTTGTGGTACCAGAAGGAACTGACCACGCGTATGACATCCACCCGTATGAGTATTGACAATATCGAAGTAATGGACAGAGTATAACAGGGCATGCTTTTGGAAGCCTGCAGTATAACTGAAACACTGAGCTCCTATCCAGCATGAGAGAAGAAATGACTGTGTCCTGAGACCCAGAAGCCAGTGGAATCGCTTGGCACCTCAGACATTACGAAGCTTTTTGGCATGCATTCACAAGCTTCTATGTGTGGCAGAACAGGGGTGCAAGGAGGTAGACAAGAATCAAGCTGGAGTTACTTAAGCTCTCTGAGCAGTAATGTGCTCATCTGTAAAATGGGCCAGAGCTTCCTGAGACCCAGAGCTGTGGGGAATGAATGGGGTAAGTGGTCTGACTCCACAAGAAGCAGTCAAGTGGAAGGAATATGTGTTTTTGTTTGTTTTTTATTCTGAATAGTAGAAAACACACAACTCTTGTCTTTGGAGAGAGCCCCTCCCTTCTGCCTGCCTGCCTCCTCCTCAAGAGGAGGAGGAGGCACCTCTGGAGCAATTGCCTGTGAGGGCTTGGTATGTATCTGTGGAGAAGTAATCTTTGTCAAAGGGCTCTGGGGTAGTGGTATGAGGCGTTTATTAGTGATTCAAGGCAACAGAAGTTGCCTCTGGTGCTTATTGACTGTTTCTTGCTGGAGGCACAGAAATACACAGGTACGAAAGGGTGTGTTGCTGTGGTTGCTGCTTGCTGGACCAGCAGGGACTTGGCAAGTTCTTGGAGGACAGAATGTCTTGCATCAATCACCTGTGACCCCTCTGGCTGAATATGTACAGACATAAAGAGGCTCCTAAATTAGCCTCTGTTCTCCTTAGTGGGATAGATGGAAGATGAAAAGCAATCCCTGGAGGAGATGTGTGTGTGTGTGGTGGAAGACTGAGCTATACTCTGAAATCCAGGCCAACCGCTCCTGCCCCAAACAGATCCAAAATACCTTCATTTTTCCAAGGGTCTATTAAAGTGTGTGTGTGTGTGTGTGTGTATCAAGTTGACATTGTAAGAGGTGATAAAGGAACAGAAGAGGTGGGGAGAAGAAAGGATGGACCGGTAAGAGTAAAACACAGAACCACTGCTCTGATGAGTGGACATGGAAAAGGGTGACTTAGGACTTACTCCATAGCTTTTTTCTCTGTGCTGATTAGATAGACACATGGATATCTGAGGAGATCACACGGAAAAATTTAATGTTTTATTAAGGGTTTAATGGAATATTGATTAATTCTGAATTAATTTTCCTGTGGATCCAATAAACTTAAAAGACAGGAACTATGTAAAAATGCTCCCATAGTGTACGGGAAGGGCACCTAGAACAATGCTTCTGTGCTTTTACATTCGGAGTTTTGTTTGCCTGCTTCCGCCACAGCCAAAAAGGAAAGATAGATGTCGCCACAGATAAAAGCATACCTTCATGCCTCACACTTTCTGGCCATTTTAAAAACTGGTCTCTAACAATAATTTTAGTGCCTTGTGGGGAGCCATCAGCATTTAAAAATATTTTATTTATTATTTTTATTTTATGTGTATGCGTGTATTGCCTGCATGTAAATAAGTGCACCCGTGTCATGCAAAGCCTGCAGAGGACAGAAGACGCCGTCGGATCCCCTGGAACTGGAGTTACAGACAGTTGTTAACTGCCATGTGGGTGCTGGGATTCGAACCCGGGTCTTTTACAAGAACAGTCTGTGTTCTTAACCGCTGAACCATCTCTCCAGCCCTCCAGCAGTACTTTAAAAAGCTGGTGAGAACAGTACATCAATGAAGACAGTATTGCTTCCACGTGAACGTTTGTTTTGCTTGCTACCTATAAGATATAAACCCAGCACGTAGATGGGACTGTTGCATAACCTCAGCCCCGCAGATGCAAGTATCACAGACCTAACTGAGCCAGTGTGGATAAGGCAATAGAAACCTGACCCTGTCACTGCCAAAGCGGTTCCAGAAGGCTTGCTACATGTATGTTCATGCACAGACATCACCACAACCACACTCAAAATGAGAAGTGCTCAGAGGATCTTTTCTTTCTCAGAGGTACCATGTTAGCTTATATTTTCTTCCTTGAGAAGACAAGAAGAAGCCTCAGAGGTCTGTGGTACTCCAGGTACCCTGGTCCCTTCTTAGTAACCAGCATTTATAAGACAGTAAGTGCCAGGACTGGATAGATGGCTCAGCAGTTAAGAGCACTGAGTGCTCCTGCAGAGGACCGGGTTGGATTCCCAGTGCCCACGTGGCAGCTAATAACCATCTGAAACTCCAGTTCCAGGGTATCCTATGCCTTCTTCTGACCTCTGCAGGCATTGCACGACATGGGTGCACTTAAATACATGTAGGCAATACACTCATACACATAAAATAAAATAATAAAAACATTTTTGAATGACAGTAAGTGGCAGATTCAGTTGTAGCCATTTCACAGATATTAATGTATTTTAAGTCTCCCAAAACCCCTGTGAAATAGGTCTTTGTGGACCTTATTTTTCAAAGAGAAACTTAAGGCAAAAAGAAGTGAGCAGTTTTCTCAAGCTCATATACCTAGTATGCATTTGAGAGAGGCGACTGGAACCCTGGCCTCATGACCCCAGAGCCTTTGATCTTAGCTTTTTAACACTGTTCTCCTGATCTGAATGTATCTTAGGGAGACTGAAAAGTGAAGACGGTTGCTTCCCTAACATCTTGTGTATCTCTTTGTTCCAGGTGGGTGGGGACTAACAAGTCAACGTGAGTCTGAAGAGTCCTAGCATCTCTCCCTCATGTGGCATCATTATATCTATAAACATAACATGTGTGTACACACACACACACACACACACACACACACACACACACACACACGGGACAACTTACAGATTTAAAGGAGGTTTTCTATGTAGGATCTACTTCTAGGACAGCTCTTAACAATATAGATACTCAAGGTGGTCTTAATGTTGGCACTGAGAAGACCAAAAGTTCAAGGCTGTGTGACAGGAGGTCCTTTGCTCTAAGCAGCAATAAATGACAGAGAAAAATGTTGATGAAATGTTTTCTAAAGCCTAGAATTAAGTTTATAAAACATTGAGTATTCAAGATGTCACATAATGACTCCATGGTTCTTTTTACAAATTCATTCAGGAAAGGCCTTCTGAAATGTGTGTTGTGGGAAGATCCAGCATGATCCCTTGGCGTTTTCTCCCACCTCTCTCCCCCAGCCCCTCTATCTTCTACCTAAACCACCATGCATTTCTGAGGTCTTTAAAGATTTCACAGTGCTTTTATATACATACTTCATTCTTTATGTCACGTCAGGGCAAAATCTTATTGCATTTGGCCAAAGGCCAACTTGAAATTTTGAGAGAATGAAGGCAATATAACACAATCTCTGAACTGAGAGGATTAGAGCAAAGTGAAATTAGAAATGATTTTGAAGTTGAAAAAAAATATTTTTGTAGTTGAACTTGGAAAGGACTAGCACTTCACATGTTTTTTGAAAATGAGTGGGGTAGATGTAAAACAGCCAGAAGATGCAAACGAGTTATTTAATGCATCATTTATCTGTCTTTGGTTTTAAATTCTAATGTGTTTGGTGAAAAGAAATCGGAGAGAAAAGAGAAATATTAAAAATAAAACATTCATAATTTCACTATGCCAAAATACATGAATATGTATAGAGAGTCCTCTAGTCTTTTGTTATACACACATACACACAGATACATAGACGCGCGCACGCGCAACACCCCCCCCCACACACAGTGTTGTAAATTTCTTTATGACAAACCAAGATATGCAAAAAACCAATGCCACCCTACAATTTATACAATTCTAATCTTGGCCATGTAGAAACAACTTACCATTTTCAGTATTTAGTAATATTTCAGTCTTCCCTGCTTTCTAAATTTCCCTTGACGTTAACTTTCAGTTGATTCAAAATTATGATGCTTTCTAGAGGGCCTTGCAAATATTTAGTCTCTTTGAGAAAAAGGTTCTTTGGATTACTCTGTGTGCTAAAGGTGATACTTCAATGCCAGAAATATGCCTGAAGTGAACATAGCCTTAGATCCAGAGAATTTTTTTAAAAATCACCCTCTCAAAAGACAAAAGCCATCCTTCTGTGAAACAAATACCAAGAAGGCTCCCTTCCCTCAGACTGCCTAAGCCTTCAGCAGTACCCTCAGACTGCCAGAGAATGATACCCTGGGGACACTTTGTAGGGACATTTGCCCAACTCTGAGCCACACCTCTTATTCTCACTCCCTGGAAGCAGAGAAAGGGCTGGTTGGGTGGAGGCCTGTCTCTAACACCAAGGGTCACTCCTCTTCCTGACTGCTTTTTGCCCCACAGTCATCAGTGGGAGGTCTAGCTTAGGACTTGCTCTCCTACGGTTTAGCCAGTACCCTCAGACTTCATCCCCAGAGGCCTCTAACCCATCTGTCTTTATGGATGCATGGTGTGTCTCTGCCATATGGTACAATCAGTCTGTGTCCTCCCAGAGTATCTGATGAGGCACCTTGCCTTTTGTCACAAGGGTCCCACTGGAGGCCTGGTGGGCACAATTCAGTCACTCCAGACTTATCTCTTTAGAGAACATAAATTTCTGGATCTTGCAGATTATAGAATATGAAATTTGAGCCTTCCTCTCCTATCTAAGTGGCATCACTAGATTCTTTATACGTGGCTATCCCCATTATGTATCTAATTAAGATAGTCAGCCTCTGCCAGAATTAGATCTGTTAAATTAATGGAGCACTGAAGGAATATGGACAAGGTTTTAAGAAACTTTAAAGAAAAACTACAATGTATTAATGTGCATTTTGTCTTGTCCCAAGTTTCTCCACCCTTCTTCAAAAAGTGATTTTAAAATTTATATGTGTGGGCCTGCATGAGTTTATGTATACTGGGTGCACACAGGTGCCTGTGGAGGCCAGAAGAACATATCAGATCCTCTGAAACTCGAGTTACAGGGCATGGTAAGCTGCCAGATGTGGGTGCTACAAACTGAACCCCAGTTCGCTGCAAGAGTAGTAAGTGCCCTTAATCCCTCTTTTTAATGAAGAACTTGAGCCTCTGTGGATGGTTTGAATATCATGTTTCTTGAATCCAAAAGAATTTTCAAGGACAAGTCCTCAGCTTGGTGATTTTTGGCTTTTGATAAGTTTGTATTTGTCATCCAAAGAAAACAATTTTTTGAAATCAATAATAAGATACATAGAGACGTTTTAGTAATGATTTAATGAGTTGGCTACAAGTTTGCATTTCCACATAAATTCTCACTTAGTTTTTAAAACAATTAGCATTTCTTGCAATTGTTACAGAAGGAGTAAATAGCAGCTTTTCGAAAGGTGCCCTTAGGAAGCCTGAGCTTGAACACTGGGAGGATAAGTTTGCCTCCAGCTAATCAGGGGAGCAAGAATTGTGGGACTTTATAGTCATTTAATTATGTCATTAAAAAGATGGCTAGCAGGGAGATAGAGCTACGCTGAGTCTGACCTTATATCTTTACAGGGCTCTGCAAATACCATAACTGTATTTGGGGAAAGCTATTAACTAGAACGACACATTTGCTAAAGAGATGCTTAGCAGTTTAGTTAACATGACGTCATTGCATGTTTCCCCAGTGGGTTTCAAATTGTTTTCTCACAGAAGTACTAGGCATGGATGGGTTGCCTCTGAACTTGGAAAGCTAATGGAAAGGGTTTTCTGGTGTCCGGCAGGAGGGCCTCGTGTGCTTCTTGACTCTTAGGTCTGTTAACCTCTCAGGATTCTTGTGTGTCAAATAGGGGGAAAAGGCAGTACCTTTACAGCACACACATCAAGCACTATTTACAGACTTCCTTCGGTCCAGTGCCCTGAGGCCTCTGCCTCTCCTTACTGACTCCTGCAACAGACCTGTGAAGTAGGTTTTATTATGTCTGTTTTAGGAATGGTGAAATCTGAAAGTCTCAAAACTATTCACTCATGTGCCCTAGGTCCCAACGCTGAGCAGGATTTTAACCCAGGCATTTAAGACTGAGAGACCATTCCCTTATCTACTCTTGTTAGCTTCTTCTCTTCCACCCCTACTACACTGGTTATGAAGATCCAGATACCCACATATGTAACAATGGAAGATCAGTTTAGCATTTACACCACAGGAAGCATGCTGCTCTCACAGGACATGCTCTTCTCAAGATGTTATTTTCACCTCTTTCAAGGTTTTGTTTTTGTTTGCTGTGTTTATCAAGCAAGAAAAGAAAGGAAAACACTAAAAAATAAAATTATGAAACAATCATGATAATTAAAATATTATGTAAAGAAGAAAACAATACTGTATTTGTTATGATAAATAACAAAATTATTTGTGGGCTTGTGTTTGGAATGTTATAATTTCTGTGGTTTATATCCTTGTTAATAAAGATATGTGGCAGAGTCCTATGCAATTATTTCTTAAGATAAAAGCTATCTGGAGGGATTCCATGCACTGTTAGTAAAATTGTTTTTCTCAGTGACATATACATACATGGTAAACAAGCTCTCTCCAGGAAATACGGGAATAAGATTGGCTGTTGGAAAACAGTATCTACATCACTTTCCAGGACACTGGGAAGGAGAACGGCAAATGTAATAGAAGAAGAATCAAGAAAGGGCAGCGGCTTCCAGGAAGATGAACTTCAACCTGGAGAAGTGGTTCAACTGTTAAGAGCACTGGCTGCTCTTGCAGAGGACCAACACCCACGTGGCGGTTAACAGCCCTTTGTAACTCCAGTTCCAAGGGACCAAACATATGTGGTCATTCCATGCATATGATGTAGTTACATATATGTAGACAAACACTCATACACATAAAATAAGAATAAAAAATTAAAATCAGATTTTAAAAAGGACTAACAATATGTTACTGACAGTTCAGTTTTAACATGTGAAAGATTAAAAAATAAACACATGTTGAAATATAAACAAAATGCACTCTCTTAAGGATTAAATAGATAAAACACCATTCGAAAAAAGAAGCAACTTGGTAGAAATTCAGATCCAGGACTAGCACTTCAAGAAATCAAAATATGTCCCCAAGGTTGCTCTTTCTGCTCAGAAATTGCATTATGCTTATCATGTGCAGCACTTTAAATCAGCCAATCATTTAAGAATGTGAGGCTAACCTCTGGCCACTCAGAGTGGGACACAGAACCCCTTTAGGAATAAAATAGCCCAGCTGGGACCACCTCTAAGTGTGCTTGCATGTTTGATTAGGCCCTGCTATGCACCCCTCCGCAGAAGGAAAACTTTTTGCCTTGCTGATATACTTTGAATTGTGTGGTCATTTTCTTGAGAACCCCACATCCATCTCTTACAGGCAGACATAAAATAAATAATTTTTGTTTTATACATTTACTTCAGAAATTTAACTAATCAACCCTTTTTCAACTACCTTAAAAAATTCTGTACTTAAATCAGAATACTTTCTAATTTATGGCCACATAAACTCTTGAACCCTTGGCATCTTACTTTGTCTAATCAACCCACGAGAAGTATTTTTTTAATATTTTATTTATTATTTTTATTTTATGTGAATGAGTATATTCCCTGCATTTATGTAAGTGCATTCATGTCACACAATACCCTAGGTGGTTAGAAGACAGCCTGAGAATCCCCAGGAACTTGAGATAGGGATGGTTGTTAGCCACCATGTAGGTGCTGAGAATCAAACACAGGTTCTGTGCAAGGGCAGCCAGTGCTCTTAACTGCTAATCTATCTCTCCAGCCCCACAAGAAGTTATTTTTAAATTTATGTAAAATACTTAACTCCTTACACCCTCTCCATATCAACCTGAATTCCACCTTCTCTTTCATTAGATAATTTGTCTTGTTTTTGTTTGTTGTTTAGTTTTATGCATTCCAGAATTTCGTCCCTTGCTTTTTAACCTCTCCTTACTGACCCATATACCATACCAAATAAACCCACAGGAACTTACTTCCAAGAGTGAGTATGCTGCTTCAATCAGTGCACTCTGTTTTCTTCTTTCTCAAACTGGCTGCTGGTCTTTACTTACTTTGAGGATGCTACAAGTCATGTGTATCAAATTCTAGGAAAGAGCCTTTAGGAGTACCACAAACATTCTCTCAATTTTCTATTAGTAATAAATATAATGAACATAGGTCAATTGTACACATTTCTTCAGGAGTACAGTGCTATTATATTGCTTGGTGGAAGCACCCTTCATGTCGGCTTAAATGCACGTTAAGGGAAATTTCTCTCACCTTTTAACCTCCCATCGTTATATCTCATGTCTGTTGGCCCCTCAGTATCAACTGGATATCCCACTTCTATATTCTTATGGGGCACAGGTCAATCGTAGCTCTTACTTAAAAGCAACAGAAGCAGATTTATTGTATTTAGTAGGCACCTGGTGCCAAGAACTTTGTCTTCCTCAAGGATCTAGTTCTAGGATCGAGAACAGCATGTAAGATACGTGGGGTGACTACCAGGAACAGAAAAGAAACTGTTCTGTGGATTCACTGCCTCCAAGTAAGGATGAGATATGAGTTGAAAGAACAAGAAAGTATAATGAGTTGAGTTACAGAATCCAAAAGGCTAAGCGATGAGTCTTATTACTATCTGAGGAAGTCTTAGTTTTCATCGTGGAAAGAAGCCAGAGTTCTCCACCTTTTCCAAGGTGGACTTCCAAGGCACAGACAAAGTTCTACCCAGGTCAGAAAGTTTTCGTCGGAACGAAGAATCTGAATATGGGCCCGTGCCATGTGCCGATGCCATTTTAATACATTCCATGACCAAGAGACAAGTGGAGTGTAAATGTTCCTGTGAGCTCTTCAAGTCAGCTCATTCCTTCATGTGTATTGGCCAACAGTAAAATACTGGGTGACACATGGTGGCATACACTTGTAAGCCCAGCATTCAGGAGACTGAAGCAGCAGGCTGGTGATTTCGAGCCAGCCTGGGCTAGGTAGCAAGACTTTATCTAAATGGAAAAAAAAAATGAAAATGATGGGTGGGATGTTATCTCAGCAATAATTTTCTTTTCTCTACCAAATTAATTCATTAACTGTTGCAGTAGGATCAGCTATCTATATCAGATCACTCCAAGTACATTTAACACTGCCTTGTGACGCACTCCAGATAGCCTGTCATTCTTTACACTCTGTGAACTTAATCTTGGGATTTCACCAAATGATACACTGAGGGACTCAGAATTCTAATACTGAATAGGAAGTTTCTTGCTATATCTTATGTTTTAAATTATTGTGCAATAATCATGCACATATTTTTTTTCTGTCTACTGGAATAAGTCAAAGAGCAAGAGAAAAACAGTTCCTTTTTCATGGCTGTAGCACTTATAATCCCATGAGAAGGCAGTCAGTAAACACATACAACCTGTAACCATCAACGTTTAGCCCACAATAGCGCTGTGGATCAAACAAGTCTTAAATCTCAGAATGGCGGTGCCCCACATTCATTCAACACACCATTTATTGGTGGGCTAGCTGGAAGGGGACAGAGCAGAGCCAGGATCGGCTTCTCTGGACCATATGCTGTCAGTTGGGGTCAAGCTACCCCTTCTCTTTTTGGTCTCCCTGGAACATCACTCATCCTGCACACTTGCTTCTCATGGGAAATGGCAGCAAAGCAAGAAAGCAAGCCAGACCTAGACTGTGCCTTCATCTCTGCTTCTGCCACTTCAAATAACATTCTGTTATCCAAGACGACGCACACACCCTCTCAGCATAAATCCATCACATAGGCATCTTTTCACTCAGCGGGAAGAAAAACAGGGTCCTGAAAGAACTACAATAATTTCTTCGGGGATCATGGCCCTCATGATCAAATTACGTCCACCCTCTCATGAGGTCCCACCTGTTAAATATCCCTCCACGTCTCAACTCTGCTGCCCTCAGGACTAAGCCTCCAACACAGGAAGCTCTGGGGACACACCCAATCAGCCCAAAGGTTAGCAGCACCTCCATACGGCAGTCAGGGAGCAAAGAACTGGAAAGTTCAACCTTCCACAAATTCACACCAGAAAACATTAGTTAGATCAAATTCTGTGACGAAAATTAACTAGTCTTAGAAATTTCCTGGAAAACCTCTTAAGAGCAGTTTCTTTCAGATGAGGCTGAATACATTTCAGGAAGTGGGAAGAGACAACACAGTGATTCAGATGCAGTGATGAGCTCCGAGTGATGAAGGGACTGAAATCAGAATAAAGGAAGAAGGTGGGAAATGAAATGGGAGAAAGAGGCATAGCCTATGATGCATTAATGACCTCTCCCATTGCTGTGAAAAATGTATGACAAAAGAAAATTAAGGAAGCGTCTATTTTGGTTCACTTTTCTTTATTATTTATTTATTTATTTTTATTGGGCTTTTGTTATGTCTTATAGCAGTTCTTAATCAAATTTAGGCCCCCCATTCATTACTCCCCTATCCCCCACATGGGACCTCATGCATTCTGCCATATTAAATCCTATCCAGTCAAGCATTTGTCTTTCAGTAAATTCATCCACTGGAGCCTGGTCAGCCCATTCAGTGTCATATGTAAGGCATATGCTTCCAGTAGCAATCAGTCTCCAACAGTTCTCAGTCTAGTGCTGCCTGCCACCCATTTCTCTCCTCCCTTCTGGACTCTTGTTTAATTGGGTTGACATGGGTTCTGTGCTTGATGCCACCACTGCCACAAATTCACATGTGTAAGCTTCCAGTGGCCTGCAAGCCTCTGTTTCCCAGTGTTCATGAACCAGCCCTGGCTCTTACAATCTTTCTGCCCCCTCTTCCACTATGGTCTCTGGGCTGTGGGTAGCTGAGGTTCAATAAAGGAGTCCCACCCAAGGATGCACACTCTGCAGTCTCTTATTCTTTAAAACTTGGCCACTTGTGTCCTTCTGTGTACATCACACTGTGTTGTATAAGGAAGCTTTCCTGGTGAGAGCTCAGCAGTGCATTAGTTTTCTCTCTACCCCTTTTCCACTATGTTCCATAGTCTTAGTTGTAGAGGTTCAACTGTAGATGTTCCACATAGTACGGGGCATCTTTCAAACATATATTATCTGTGTCTGACCAGTTGTGCAGCTCTGCAGTATACTCCACTTGTTGCAAAAAGAAGCATCTTTGATGAGCGCTGTATGGCATGCTTGTCTATAAATATAAGGATTGATATTTAGCATATGGTAAGAAATTTCACTTGTCTAGAGATATGAAAGACATAGGATTTTCTCTAGGATCTATGTCCTCTCCTGCCATGTGTATTTGGCTGAGTTTACAGTGCGACCCATGAGTTCACGCCCATTGAGAGGGCTTTAAGTCCAATTAGATAGCTGTTGATTGGCTCCCAGATAAGAGTGCCACTACCACACCAATAGTTTGCCAGTCATTGTGGTTATGAGCGTTTAGGGCTTGGTTGGACCATTCATTGTTTTGTCTCCCTTGGCAGTTTTCAAAGGGCTTTAAGTCCAATTAGATAGCTGTTGATTGGCCCCCAGATAAGAGTGCCACTACCACACCAATAGAGATAGTTTGCCAGTCATTATGGTTATGAGTGTTTAGGGCTTGGTTGGACCATTCATTGTTTTGTCTCCCTTGGCAGTTTTCACATCATCGTCTAGAATTATATCCAAACCTCGGTTAGAAGGCTTCCGGGTCAGTTCCTGATCCTCTGCTTCAAGTCCTGTATCTGGTTCACTTTTGAGGGTACAGTTCATCTGGTAAAGAAGTCTTTGGTGGCAGTTGCTTTATGTGGCTGTTCATGTTATAACTGCAGTCAGAAAGCAGGGAGAGATTAATAATGGTGTTTTCTCCTCCTTACTCTGTTTGGGATCCCAATCCCTGGAACACTCCCACCCACAGTTAGGGTAGGTCTTTCCAGTTCAGTTAACTGAATCTAGAAACTTCATGGATGTGCATAGAAGTTAGTCTTTTAGGTGGTTCCAGGTGCTATGAAGTTGACACTATTAACCGTCACACACAGGGCTACACGAAAGCATGAAGAATTCTTTACTGAAAAACTACCAGCATGCTGGGAATAGTGGCACGTGCCTGTAATCCCTGCATTTCAGAGGCTAAAGCACAAAGACTGGGAGTTCAAGGCTAGCCTCGACTACAGAGTGAGATCCCATTCTTTTTTTTTTTTTTTTTTTTTTTTTTTTTTTTGTCTTTTGGAAGCAGGGTCTCCCTGTAGCCCCTGTTGTCCTGGAACTTACTATGTAGACCAGGCTGGCCTTGACCTCACAGAGATCCTTCTGCCTCTGCCTCCCAAGTGCTGGGACTACAGGCGTGTGCCACCACGCCCGGCTAACAAGATCCCATTTTTAAAAAGAAAAAAAAAAGTGTAAAAGAAAATATTCACAGCCCAAATAGTGACAAGGTAGAATGGTGGCCTCTGGAATGATCTGACTTTTAGCAGGTACAGGCATTTCTCTCCCTGGGGATTCTCATATTTGAACAGAGCGGGAGCCCTGTTTCCCTCTCTTATTCTCACTCCTTGGAGAAATCTTATTCTTTGCTCCCCAGAGGGTTATCTAGATAAGAAACAGTAACATCTCTGCTTGCCTCTGATTTGGTGCTGTCTTTTTCCCTGGGTGAGTCTTTTGTACCAGGAGTCAATCCCGGATTCAAACCCCAGAGGCGTGTCCCATCACTCAGGAGTTTATGATTGACAAGAAGTATGGAAAATGTAAATGAGGAGCCTTCATGACTTCCACTAGCGTGGCTACATACAAACTTCTAAGTGTCTCAGTTTCATCGAATTAGAAGAACAAAGACACGGTGCCTACAATCATGAGGTCTCATGCACGTTTTGAAATGACCTTTGATCTTTGTCCTATTTGAAAATTTTGTCTAAAATGAGAATTTAATTAGCTATATATTTTTTGTTCTCCTTCTGCTGTAGATGTAAATAAAGCAGGGTTGTTATTTTATTTTCAGGCACACGATAAAAGCAAATCAAAACCAGCAACATGGAGATGCTGCTACTGTGTCTGGGTCACACTAACGCCTCTCAGATGTCCCCTCACCTTCTATCAACAATCACCAACCAAATAGGTGAAATGCACAGCTGGAAATTCACACTGTTGCATCTTTAACAAGAAAGAGGTTGTGTCTGGGTGAATCTGAGTGTGATGGTTAGCTGGGCTCAAACACAATGATGTGAGTTTTCAGGAAGAGTTAATGTAGCAGTGTTGATTTCACACACATTTGTTTGGGAAATGACTTCAAAGCAGTGGGTAGAGACCTGGTCAGCCTTGTCCCATAGGCTATCCCTCTCTTTTCAGGTGGGACTCTGGAGTCACCAGCACAACAGCAGCTCATCCCGAATTGATCTCCTGTGCTGCAGTATAGGACTTAAACCTGCCAGGAGGACTTGGATCCTGGCGCCAGCTACCAGTAACCCCCAAAGCAGGGCCCTAGCAGCTCATCCTGAATTGATCTCCTGTGCTGCAGTATAGGACTTAAACCTGCCAGGAGGAGGACTTGGATCCTGGCGCCAGCTACCAGTAACCCCCAAAGCAGGGCCCACCCTGCTCTGCCTTAAGAAAACTTGCAGCCTAGGAGAGGGGCAGGTTAACAAGCTATAGGATGGTTCAATCAGAGGCATTGCCTTCCTGCATCCTATGCTGCTTTTGGACACTGAAACACACATGCTGTGAGAACACAGAGGACACGCGTTTATTTTTGAGCATAGGACTTTGGAACCACTTGGGAAGAATATTCTTGATTGAGAACCAAAACATTCCATGATGCTTAACAAACCTGCAAATTGAAAAATCAGCATCGGCCTGTGCAGCCAGGAGGCAAGAGAAAGGCCTCTACCCCAGGAAAAAAAAATCAAAATATTCCTTAAACGGTATTTGTATGCATTTGCAAAATTACCACTTTCTGAATCAAAATCTCAAGCTGTTTTCGTCTGAGAACATATGTTGTGCCGTTAGATGGTATCTCAGCCTGCTGCAGTCCGTGACATATCCCGGCGCATCGCATAACGGACAGTCCTTCGAAAAAGGAGCCACAGCTTAGTCAATGCCCCTGTAATAATATTTTAAAACAAATGATATGCATCATTAAATCACCGAGGATGACTAACTCAATTTTAGAAAACCCACAACTCTAGCAATCGTAGTTACAGCTCTGATTTGAATATTTTCACTTTCACCTGAGCAGCCAGTGGGAGTCAGTCAAGCAGATTCCGCGTCCAGGCAGTGGAAGGCTGTGTCTCCCAGGAGCAGGGAGGAACCTGTGATTATGTAGTTACAGTAGCGTTGGAGAGATGCCTCTGTCCGCCTGGGCTTTCCAGGCCTTCCTTCCTCCCTTCCTGCCTGCTTATTTACATATCACAAGCATCTTCTTTGTAGGTTATTTTAAATAATTTATTAGATTGATCTTTTAAAAATTCTACCATGGCTAAATGTCATAAGGAAAAAAAAAAGTCTTTCTAAACTTATTTAAAGGTTTCTACTGGAGTAGTCTAAGTTACCTGCCCCACAATGATATTCTAAAAATACCTTCATGTCCACACTATCCATTCTTCACGTCCAATTGCTCTGTTATGGTAATAGTCAGAAGCACACCATGCAGTAATTACTTACAGCTGACTGAAGAAAAGAATATTCAACTCCCCCACTGTTCCACTAGAAGGTCTTTATGCACTATTAACTCATTCCTGTTTATTAATACTCTACTGGTAATTCAGACTGCTGCCTCTTAGGTTTGTAATAGGAGGACTATTAAACAGCAATTACTGACCATATGGGTTGGCGAATATTTGTTGTTTTTTTTTCTTTTGGTGGGCTTCTTCTCCCTCCTTCCAACTTGTTCTTTAAGAAGCCATATCATAACCTAGTAAAAGTATCTTTACATCTGCATGAGATTAAGAAGTTTGGCGAGTCCTTTTTCAGAAAGTGTGAACAAGTAGTCCTAGGCTGTCATTGCTACCTAGAGGAAGGATGGCTGGAGAGAGAAGGAAATGTCCAAGACTGTTCTCAGGTGGGGCAGGCTCTACGTGGTGGCGACACACTTTAGATCATATGTTCCCTACGTAGGCTTTTTGCTCTTACTGACTTTGAGAGGGCACTGACCCATCCTCAATTATGCCCAACTACTGAAAAGCAAGCACATTTACTGAGGAATCCAAGTTCAATTCCACTTTCCCTTTCAAGTTCTCCAAGGTATTTTTAAGTGGTCACTTTAAATTTCAAGACTTAGCAAATTTGTCTCCTGAAGAGCAGGTATATGAACCTTGGAGACAAGCAAGGGCTCCTCCTGGGAGAGGGATGGCGTGAGTAATGGGTTCAAGTGCAGCAAGCAGGTGGTAAATGATGATTATGGTAATAATAATGTGTGCCTCTCTCTCAGGTAGTAAACCCGAGCATGTTACAAACATTAAACACAATTAAATGAAGATGCATCTCTGAGATACAGGAGCCCAGGAGTGAATTTCCAGCGGAAAGTGATGACTTTGGATCCAGAACAGGTTAGTCACTGGACCAGTGTCCTCTATCACAGTAGTGGTGGAAGCTGAGAGTCTCGACTGTCTAAACATACAGCCTCTTCTTCCTTAGTGGTCTCGGACTTGCCTTCTGCTCTTTCTTCTTTTCTCAGGAGTCATTACCTCTTTGTGTCCAAATCCTTCTAGCTACTTGATAAACAGATCAAATACTGGGTGCCGTGGTGTACACCTATAGTTCCACTTAAGGGGTTGAGGCAAGAAGATGGCTTAAGCTCAGAAGTTCAAGTCCAGCTTGGGCAATAAGAAAGACCCTATCTCAAAAGCAAAACAAAGAAACAAAACTGAAACTACCAATATAAAGAAACAAGCGAAAACAAATAGGTCATCCCCCTGTCATTGGCATCTTGCTCTGATCCTGCCCTTCCTAGACTGGCCAAAGAATTGAGTATCTGTGCTGTACCTTTGGCAGATGGCTGCAACTAATTTAGTACCCTTTCTCTGTTACCTGCTGGTATGGTATATGAGAGTTCTTTTTCTCCGGGATGTACTCTAAATCTTTGAAGACAGGAGCCATATCTTTTAAGCCTGCCTTCCATTTGGTTCTATACCTTGCATATCATACACATTCAGTTTGAGGTCAGTAGAAGTTATAAGAATTCAGTGGAAATATCAAGAATGAAAAAGGAACTGGTCCTAGAGTTTTCTAATTGCATAAGTCTGTAGGAGCTGCATATGGAAAACCAATAGCACCTAGAAGCAGATGATAATAACAAAACCAAAAGAACACTCAACCCCAAAGCTTGACAATATCAAGCTAATAGATTGTTGAGGATAGCCCAGAGTCAAGGGCCAAAGAGTATCTGTTGAATGGAAATTAAGCTTGTTGAGCCAGACCTTCTAAAGAACTTTTTACATAGTGGATCTGGGGAGACTTGCAAGGGGTTTATTACATTTGAGGGGTTTATTTCATCCAAGCCTTTCTGACTGAATCTAGACTCCTAAATTACACATGGTGTACTAGACCCAGTAGGAAGAGAGGAACGCTTCTAAGAATCTCTGTAGCAGGAACTCCAGTAATGCAGGCTGTCTCCAATAACACAGGCTGAGTCAGACAGGATGAGAACTGCCTGGTGATTTGAAAGGCAGAGTGAGGTTAACCTGTCCCCAAGTATCTCACAGGGCAAGTAACTTGGCCGGCACTAGAGGTCAGCCACTGCAGTTGGCTTCAAACATTATTTGGTTGTTGTTCCTTTGGGTTTATTGTTGTTGT
Organism: Nannospalax galili; assembly: GCF_000622305.1. NCBI lineage: Eukaryota > Metazoa > Chordata > Mammalia > Rodentia > Spalacidae > Nannospalax > Nannospalax galili. The sequence continues at coordinate 868,539 of NW_008346414.1, forward strand.
TTGTGTTGTTTTTTACAGTGGAACTCATTTTTCTGATGAAGCATATGTGGAGTCTTGCTGTGTATATCACATTCAAACAGAGCAATGCCAGTTAGTTTCATTGGGAAGCATAGATGCTTAACCTCATAACTCAGCTGGTAAAACTGAGACGCACCCTTAGGGACCTTCATTGTTCCTGGGAATACTCTGAGGAAAGCATTTTCCAAGTCCAGCCTCCTTTTGAAACAAATGTGTATCCTGCATACATAATCTAAAATCCATATAGTTTGCATCAGAATTGTCTCTCTAATTCAATCTTCCTTTTATTCCAACTTTTTTGAAGAATTGCCCAAACTATATATTTAAGTTCTACAATATGCTTTGATATATACATTACAAACTGACGAGCCAACCACAACATATCCACCCGTTCACATTTCTCACAGTTCTGTTCTTGTGTGTGTGGTGAAAATACTTAGAATCTATTCTCTGTCTCAGCATATTTCACTTATAAAGCCTTTACCTATAGTCACCATAACGCAATTCAACTTGGGAAATTCTCTTCTTATTTTTTGAGGTAGAGTTTGGTTACATAGCCCAGGCTGGTCTCAAACTGGTGGTCCTCTTGCTATAGTCTCCTGATTGACTGTTGGGATTAGAGATATGTGCCAACCCACCTGGCCCTTATTCAATCTTATAACTAAAAGTTTATATACTAACCAAATTTCCCATTTTCTCCACCCCCCAGGGCCTCTAATAACCATGGTTCTGCTCTCTGTTTTATGAGTTCACTTCTTTTTTACTACATATAAATGAAATTGTTCAGTATTTGTTGTCCTGCCTGCCTTATTTTACTTAGCAAAATATTTCCCAACTTTACCCGTGTTGCAAATGTGAGGATCTGTTTTCTTCTTTAGAAGCTGAATGATAATCTTCTATTGTGTGCATGTGCAAGGTGTGTGTGTGTGTGTGTGTGTGTGTGTGTCCATCTGTCTGTCTGTCTGTCTGTGCTGTTTAGCTAAGCTTCTTTCTGCATTTCTACCTATGCTAGTAGACTTAGTCTATGTGTGTGTGTCCATCCGTCTGTCTGTCTGTCTGTCTGTGGTGTTTAGCTAAGCTTCTTTCTGCATTTCTACCTATGCTAGTAGACTTAGTCACTGTCACCAGAAAGTCACTTTTAATAGGTGGTGTGCAAAACTGGAGAGACGTCATTAATCCTTCTTTTAACAAAACTGAAATGGATTTAAAATTAGATGAATGAGTTAAGGGGAACTGGTTAATATCTTTGTCTTATCTGTCTTAGCTTTAATAGATGGCTTAAGATAGGCATTTGTATTTCACAATTCTTGAGGGTGGTCAGTATAAGATGCTAGCGGTACAGTTACTGGTGGCTTGTCCCTGGTTTTCAGATACAGTCTTTTCATGACGTCCTCATAAGGCTTTCCCTTGGTGCATGTCTTTGAGGAGAGAGAGATCTTGTGTCTCTTCCTGATTTATGTAAAGGTATGAATCCCCCCATGGATATGCCACATTCAAGACGTAATCTAACCCTAATTACTTACCAGAGATCCTACCTCCAAATATTTTCCCATTGGGGTGTAGGACTTCAACACAAGAATTTGAGGTAACACAGACATACACTTGATTAAGAAGGGATACTTGAAGATTTTTGAATGACAACACAAAATGTGGGGTGGTGGTGGTTGTTAAACTTGGCCTTTCCTGGACATGCAGGGCCAGAGTCCAGGTACAGATTTTGGCTCCATCTGGAAGCCTGTGCCTTCCTGGACCAGGTCACAAGTTCAATCTTCTTTTTGCTGAAAGGAACCAGCAAAGCTACTTCCTTATGAAAAGGTTTCTCTTACGCCCAAGAGAGAAAAGATTATATTATAATACTTTATGGCATTGAAATATTTTCTTGGGAGGGGGGGTTAGACATATTGATATCCTTTAATTCTTTTACTGAGAAAGGTAGCCAGGTGTAGTAAAGAGTATGATACAGGGATACAAATAAGCTTTCATCTGTGTTCCAGGCCAGATCTTTCTACCAATTAGCTGCGTGTCTTGGGGACATATTACTTAGTCTTTCTGTACCCGGTGTCTCTATCTGCAAAATAATGCCCTCTGGCTCATATTTGCTTCAGAAATATGTTTGACTTCCTTGGGCTCTTAAATAAAAAACATATCAACTCTTGGTCTGTATATAGTAACTCTGAGTTACATCCTATTAAGATAAAACAAACGAACAAATTCATATTATGAATACAATCTTCATATACGCCAAAGATTACAAGTTAGGCTGTATGACAAAAACATTTACTTTTTGGTATCCGTGAAAATTGGAGATAATTTAGCAAAGATGGTCTGAAGCCTTGTAAATATCATCCAACTGTGACTTGGACCTGTGGAAGCCCCCATGGGTGGGAACATCTGGGCAGTGTGTGGGCTTGATTTCAGAAATTCTCTTATTCAACACACAGTTGCTTTGACTCTTTCATATTTCATCATTTGATTAAAAAACACATATTGAGGAGATACCAGGGATCCATTCAATGAACGTATTGTTCAATGAATTCTGAAAGGGGAATTGGCTACAGATGTAACAGAATTTTTTTTGCTACTGAAAATCAATAAAAAGAGAAGTCTCTGAAGTGCTAATAGTCACACAGAGGAGGGACAATGTATGTGTTTAAAAGATAAATTGCTTCACACATGAATAAGGGACAAGAGAGGGATGAAGTGTGCTAGTATTGGAAGTTGGGGTAGAGCAGGAATGTGGATATGGGTTCACAGGCAGGGTTTAGGAGCATCTTGGCTATTCCCAGATGCTTCATAATATTAGAGCGAGGGTTGAAGAGAGGTCATTAAAGAAAGGCACGTGTGAAAATGGTGACTTGGACGAGAGTAAGAGTTTAGTAAACATTCAGGTCTATTTGGAGAGAAGGCTTATGTAACAGACCCATGGGATAATGATAGTAAAGTCACTTTGGCAGGAAATTTAAAAGTCAAGTGAAGAATTTTGGACTTAAAAAAAAAATCTCTTTCAGGTGTTTTGCTGAGTGAAAGCTTTTTAATTAGTGAAATCAAAAGAGTCCTAGAGACCACAAAAAAGACAAGAGGAAAGAGTAGAAAAGTTAGTGGGGGAGCAGACAGGGGCCAGAGAGTCGTTATAAAATATCAGAACTCACTGGTGAGCTTGGAGGACCTGTGGTGAAGGTAAAACAGAGGAGGCCTTACTTCAAGCTGCTGCTTGTTTTCCATGGACACCGAGGATGGGAAGGCAGCACAGGGTGCCAAGATCAGAACGATACAGAGAAAGAAGGAAGGACGGAGGAATGGGGAGTTGATGTGCCTCCTACAGAGCGAGGATGAGAGGAACGTGGCGCTTGTTAGATGCTGGGGAAAACAAATGAAAATTCATCTCAATTACGTGGCAAGCTTGGAGTTAAACCAACAAAGTCAAAGGTGCAAGAAATTCTATTTTCATGTACATAATTCCCACTTCAAGACTCCGTTCTCCGGGGAGCAACAACATGATCTCCGTCGTTTCAGCTTCCTGACTTCCTCTCCGTTTCTGGGACTTTAGTGTTTAGGGTGATGGAGGTGGCTGGATGCATGGAACGTATACTTTTGGTATCTGTCTGTGTGGGTATGTGCCAGACCTTTTAGTCACCAGTCCACCCTTTGTTCTCACCTGTGAGACTCTCTGGTTCTCCCTCCACCATCACCCCTGGTATTCCTCTGCATCACTGGAGAATCCTGGTACTGGCCAGAGCTGGAGGTGGAAGAGTTAAAAAAAAAAGTGTCTAGAAGAACCAGGCAGTGCTGTCTTCCCAACAGCCTGGCTATCTCCCTGAAATTTCATCACACGTCTCTACCTACATCACTTTTCGATTCTAATTTCAGTTCTTTTGTTGTTGTTTTTGCTTTTTGCTTTCTTGAAACAGGATCTCACTATGTAGACCAGGTTAGCCTTGAACTCACAGAGACCAACTTGTGAGTTGCAAGTGCTGAGATTAAAGGTGTGTGCCACCACACCTGGCTTTTCTTAATTCTAGCAGAGAAGAAATTTTGTAATTTTTCAGCTGTTTGTAAGTATTGCCTGTGGAAATGTTCCCTTGTGACAGAAATAAACTGATGGTGTTTGGCATAGAAAATTCAGTTGGGAGACTGACCAGACCCTTCATTTTTGTAATAGTCCTTGAGATCTAGGGCGAGAGGGAGAAAGAGGGAGAGAGAGAGAGAGAGAGAGAGAGAGAGAGAAAGTTACACTAAAAATTAAAATTAAGAAATAAGGTCTATAAAATGGCCCTTGGGGCCGGGGTAAAGATTTCTCAGACCGTTTGAGCCCATGTTTGGACAAGCTTGCTTAGGATGCAGACGTCTGGCAGAGTTTCCAACGTCCTTACTCCAGCACCCAGGTGCAGCACTCAGATTCTTTCTTGACCTTCCGATGGGGGACAGTTTTTATCCTAACAGAAGGCAGCTTACTCACCGTGTTAAATGATGCCATGGAGATAGTCTTACATGGAAGTAGTTCTGCCAACCAAAGAAAAGCCTGAATGAAAACAATGCCCAGGCAGGTGTTGCAGCCACTGGAGGGAAGTGCATTAGCGTGACAGTACTCAATCAGGGTATTTCTCTTCTAGTAATACATTATTTATTAGAAGTAAGATTTATTCCTCGGCATGGCACTTTTCAGAAATTTCCTAAGCAATGGTTTGTTTTCCTTCAGGTGAGCCACAAGACCAGTAAGTTGTGTTTGTAGGTAGAGAACTTGTAGTGTCCTTGAACAAGCTTATAGGGAGCCTATTGTAACTTTAAACAAGGCACCTAGGATTTTTGTCTGTCATCTGTGTTCTTACACTCAAAATCACGGAATTTGCAGGTTAGAGAAAATTAAAATAAAAATCCAAGTGAAACAATTTCACAAGCTCAGAAGTTCAAGAATTCAGAAGGGAAGGGGCAAACAAGATCTTCTGAGTATGTCAAAGTAGACAAAGAGAGTCAGTCCCGGGTAGAACATTTTCTTCAAGTACAGGCAAAATACTGCTATGAGAGAAAGCCTTCCCTGATTATAGAAGCCCCAAGTAGAGGGACTTCACTTTCTAGGCATTTTTAAAAGTAAATTTAAATAAAGCTTTTCATTTTTTTATTTTTATTTTTTTATGTTTTATTTTTTTAGAAGAAGCATTTCATTACAGCTTTAACATATTCAGTAACAATTTCCAGAGCAAGGATACATCTCTTTCAAAAGCAACTGTGTGCATTTCTAGGTTCAGAGTTGAATTAATACAGTTATACAATATTGAACTCAGTATAAACCCTGTAAGACATAAAACTGAATGCCGTTTTTACCCTTTAAAAAAGATCTCCATTTCATTTTAAAGTATGATGTTTCCTACATTTTTAATGCTACTAACACTTAGATGTTTGCACATGTGTCTTTAATCTCCATGTATCTGATTATTACTAGTCACAGTCAGTTACATCAGATCCTTGCCACCTAAGCATGGATATAAAGTCATTAAGTACATTTCAATGGTAATGTTTATCACCTCTACTGATTAACATGAAGTATATTTTTATGCTTCCTCCTCAAATATAACTCATTTTTTAAATTTGTTAATTTTCTGTGTTTGTAAGAAATAGAACTAAAAATATGAAGATATATACATACGTCTATCTATACATATATATGTCTACGAGCTTACTAGTTTACAGGATAGCATTTGAGTAGTCCAACAATGGCTGCACCATGCTGGTAGCTGCTCGATCCATGAGGCTGGATGTCTCAGCAGTCCCAATCTGGCGCTGAAGGTCTGACAAATTCCAAAAGATCAGCTGGTCTTCAGTCTACAGCAGCAAGATGAACTCAGCAGTGAGAGAGAAGGCAAGCAGCAAGAAGCTAGGTGTTCGCCTCTGCCTTGGTCTTTTATACTGGCTCCCATCAGAAGGTAACACCCACATTTAGGGTGTGTCTTCTGGCTTTAGATGATCCAATCAAGAAGATCTCTTTCATTTCAGTTAAGCCCAGATCCAATCAAGTTGACACCCAGGATTAGCCATCACACAAATATAAGACTTTTTCTTTAATTAGTTGATTTTTTGTGTGTATATCATAAAACATCCCACACAGTCTTACTCATCTGTATACCCACTTCTCAAATGGCACCCTCCTATAGCCCCTCCCCCATTGGAGCCCATATACTCTGTCATCCCTGTTACTATCCATTGTGTGGTCGGCACCCCCAGCCATTCCCCAGTGGTTGCCCATCTGCTGAATCTAGTCAGCCTATCTAGAGATCCTTGTTTTAGGAAGATCAGCTGTTCCTCTTCTAGCAGCAAATCGGTTGTCAATATTCCTTTAGATAAGATTGGGGTCTGATGTTCATTTTCCCAAATTTTATGCTGGGTTACTGTCTGGGAGTCTTTTGGGCCACCCTGGTCAATAACTCAAAGGAAGGTACCTCCTGTCTGGCATTGTTTCTTGTTATGTAGCCTTTAGCTATACATATGGACTCTTAAAAATTATATTGACCCCATTAATCCTTGGTTATACTTTCCTTTTGGGTGTTTAAGACCCTATAATTGGCCCAGATAAACCAATTTAATTTTACTCTTAAGGTAGTTTGAGGATCTGTTCCTTAGGGCTAACATGGGCTTGGGAGGAGCCCCTGGCTCCATTCTTTTACCAGTTCTGACTATGTGAAGATAAGTCAAAGATCCTGCTTGACCATGGTTGGCTTTGCTTGGAAGCATGGAGGAAATGATTCCTCTGGGTTGACCCTCCTTTTTATAGACTGGACACTGGTTCAAGTCCATCTGGTGGGGTCTCCTCGGCCTCCTTGATCAAGAGGACAGGTGACTCATCACAGTTACAGGACATTTTGAGAGATGCTCATAGCTCCCTGGAACTTAGTTGACCTAGGAGGGAAAGGAGCAAAAACCATCCTTTATGTTCCTCTGTCCAAATAGGTATAGGCCTCATAGTATGGCTGTTAAACATCCAAGGTTAGTTCCACCAGTCTGGTACTTTTAATTGACATGCCATGTAGATAAAGGTTGGGCAAAGACCAAATGCTCTCAGATAAAACTTGCCTAGACATATATTACATTCTTTGATCTGGTTGTATGTATAATTTGTCAGTAGGTTGTTGGACTAATATGGTTGCCTCTTTTTTTAAAAAAAAAAACCACCTAGGCATTATTTATCTCTCACATTGTCTAACCCTTCCACCATGACTTCTGATTTAAGGTGCCCCCTTTTTACCCATTTCTCCCTTAATAATACCTTTCTCCTGTGGTCCTACCTCTCTTGAGCTCCTTCTTTCCCTTTATTCCCTAGTATCCTTGTATAACCTTCCCTTCAACCTCAACTTAACCCCATTTTTATCCATATCTCCCTTACTAACACCTGTTTCCTACTCTTCTTCTCTTTCTGATTCTTTCTTTTCCTTTACCTCCCTGATTCCTTTTCATTATCCTGATTCCTGTAGTTATGTCTGGATACATACTCACTTATAAGGATTTGGTGCTAGGATCCACATATGAGGGAGATCATATGTCACTTTTTTTCCTGAGTCTGTGTTTCTCTACTTAGTATAACAGTTTCTAATTCCATCCATTTACCTGCAAATTTCATGATTTCATCTTTCTTTACTGCTGAGTAAAACTCCATCATATAAACGAACCACATTTTCGTTATCCACTCATCAGTTGAGGGACACTTAGGTTGCTTCCATCTCTTAGCTATTGTGAAAATAGCAGCAACAAACATGGATGTACAAGTGTCTCTGCAACAGGATGAGTTCTTTGGGTATATGCCAAGGAGTGGTATAGCTGGGTCAAATGGGAGGTTCATTTGTAATTTTTTAAGAGTTCCCCATACTGCTTTCCATAGGGGTTGAACAAGTTCGCAGCCCCACCAGCAGTTGATGAGTGTTCCCCTTTCCCCACATCCTCTCCAGCATTTGTTGTCATTTGTTCTCTTGATCTTAGCCAGTCTGACTGGGGTAAGATGAAATCCTAAAGTAGTTTTAATTTGTGTTTCCCTAATTGCTAGTGATGTTGAACACCTTTTAAGATGCTTCTTAGCCATCTTTATTTCTTCTTTTGAGAACTCTCTGTTCAGTTCCTTAGCCCATCTTTTAATTGGGTTACTTCTTTCCTTTATTTTTTGTTTTTAGAGTTCGTTATATATTCTGGATGTTAACCCTCTTTCAGATGTGTAGCTGGTTTAGATTTTCTCCCATTCTGTGAATTTTCCCTTCCCTTCCTTGGTTGCTTCTTTTGATGTACAGAAGGTTTTTAGTTTAATGAGGTCCCATTTGTTGATTTTGAACTTGTTTCCTTGGCAATTGATGTCCAGTTTAGAAAATCCTTTCCTACACCTGTATCTTGTAGGTTTTTCCCAATGTTTTCTTCTAACACTTTCAGAGTTTCAGGCTTCACATTGAGGTCTTTGATGCATTTGGAGTTGACTTTTGTGCAAGGTGAAAGATAAAGATCTAGTTTCATTATTCTACAGGTGGAGATCCAGTTTTGCCAGCACCATTTGCTAAAGATGCTGTCTTTCCTCCATTGTGTGTTCTTAACACCTTTGTCAAATATCAGGTGGCTGAAATTGCATGTGAATTTTGTTCCATTGATCTACAACTCTATTTTTGTGCAAGTGCCATGTTGTTTCTATGACTATAGCTCTGTAATACAGTTTAAAATCTGGAATAGTAATCCCCCCAGCATTGCTCTTAGTGCTCAGGGTTGCTTTGGCTATCTGAGGTTGTTTGTGCTTCCATATGAATCTTAGGATGGATTTTTTCCAATTCTATGAAAAATGTCATGGGGATTTTTATTGCATCTATACATGGCTTTTGGTATGATGGTGATTTTCACAATATTAATTCTTCCAATCCATGAGCATGGGAGGTCCTTCCATTTTCTGACGTCTTCCTCAGTATATTTCTTTAAAGATTTAAAATTTTCATTGTAGAGATCTTTAATGTCTTTGGTCAGGTTTATTCCAAGATATTTTATTTTATTTTATTATCTGCAGTTATTGTGAAGGCGAGTGTTTCGATATACTCTCTGATTGCTTGTTATTGGTATATAGAAAGGCTACAGACTTTTGTAGATTAATTTTGTAAGCTGTCACTTCACTTTGCTAAATGTGTTAATAATTTCTATGAGTTTTCTGGTGGAATTTTTGGCATCTCGTAGATATAATATCATATCATATGCAAAAAGTGATAATTTGATCTCTTCTTTTCCAATTATTACTCCTTTAATTTCCTGCTCTTGTCTTATTGCTCTCGCAAGAGTTTCAAGCACTATGTTAAAGAGAAGTGGAGATAGTGGACAGCCTTGTCTGGTTCCTGATTTCAATGGGAATGCTTCCAATTTTTCTCTATTTAGAATGATGTTGGTTATGGGTTTGTTATATATGGCTTTAATTATGTTGAGGTATTTTTCCCTACATTCCAATTCCCTCTAGGACTTTGAACATAAATGCATGTTGAATTTTGTCAAAGGCCTTCTCTGTATTTATTGAGATGACCATGTGGTTCTTGTCTTCAACCCATTTAAATGATTTATGACGTTTATTGACTTATGTATATTGAACTATCTCTGCAGCTCTGGAATAAAGCTAACTTGATCATGGTGGATGATCTTTTTGATGCTTGTCTGTATGTGGTTTGCATGAATTTCATTAAGAATTTTTGCATCTATGTTCTTTAAGGATATGGGTCTATAGTTTTCTTTTTTGGTTGTATCTTTGCCTGGCTTTGGTATTAGAGTGATGCTGGCTTCATAGAAGGAATTTGGAGGTTCTTCCTCCATTTCTATCTTTTTGAATAAATTAAGTAGTATTGGATGTAGATCCTCTTTAAATGTCTGGTAGAATTCTGCTGTAAACCCATCTGCTCCTGGGCTTTTTTTAGTCGGGAGGTTTTTTATTACTGTTTCAATTTCCTTATGTGTTATGGATCTGTTTAAGCTGTTAATCTCTTCTTGGTTTAGTTTTGGTGGTTCCCATGCCTTTAGATATCTGTCCATTTCTTTTAGGTTTTCAAATGTAGTAGCATATAGGTTTTTAAAGTATTCCCTTATAGTGTTCTGGATCTTTTTGGTGTCTGTTGTTATGTTTCCCCTTTTATCTCTGATATTGTTGATTTGGAAGTGCTCTTTCTTTCTTTTGGTTAACTGGGCTAGCTGTCTATCAATCTTTTTTATCTTTTCAAAGAACCAGCTCTTGAATTTGTTGATTCTTTGTATTGTTTTCTTTGTTTCTATTTCATTAATTTCTGCTCTGATTTTTGTTATTTCTTGTTTGCTGAGTTTGGGTTTCATTTATTGTTGCTTTACATTGTCTTGAGTTTCAATGTTAAGTCATTTATTTGTGTTCTTTCAGATTCTTTAATGTAGGCACTTAGAGCTATAAGCTTCCCTTTAAGGACTGCTTTCAATGTGTCCCAGCAGTTTTGTTGTGTTGTATTGTCCTTTTTGTTTAGTTCCAGGTACACTTTTATTTCTTTCTTAATTTCTCCTTTGACCCACTCATTGTTTAGGAGAGGGTTTTTCAGTTGCCATGAGTTCATGTAGTGTCTAGGGCTTTGTCCAGTGTTGATTTTGAGCTTTATTGCTTTGTGGTCTGATAGAATACATGGAATTATTTTGATATTTATGATTGTTTTGTGCCCCAGTATATGGTTGATTTGGAGAAGGTTCCATTGGGTGTTGAATAGAAAGTGTATTCTTTCTGCTTGGGTGGAATATTTTTTAGATGCCTATAGGTCCATTTGATATATGGTATTGTTTATTTCAGATGTCTCTCTATTAATTCTCTGTCCTGTTGACCTATCTAATGGTGACAATGGGATTTTGAAGTCCCCTACTATTAATGAGTTGGGATTAATCTGGGTCTTAAAGTCCTGTTGTTGAATAGAAAGTGTATTCTTTCTGCTTGGGTGGAATATTTTTTAGATGCCTATAGGTCCATTTGATATATGGTATTGTTTATTTCAGATGTCTCTCTATTAATTCTCTGTCCTGTTGACCTATCTAATGGTGACAATGGGATTTTGAAGTCCCCTACTATTAATGAGTTGGGATTAATCTGGGTCTTAAAGTCCTGTTATACTGTTTTTATGAAGTTGGTTGTACCAGAGTTTGGTGAATGTATGGTCATGATTATAATATCTTCTTGGTTTATTGTTCCTTTGATCAGAATGAGGTGGCCCTCTTTGTCTCTTCTGATTAGTTTTAGTTTAAATCTATTTTATCAAATATTAGAATTGCAACCCCTGCTTTTTTCTTAGTACCATTTGCTTGGTATATTTTTTTCCATCCTTTCATCTTAAGGTATTGTCTGTTCTTGAAAGTCAGATGAGTTTCTTGCAGACAACAGAAAGATGGGTTTTGATTCTTAATCCATTCAATTAGTCTGTATCTTTTGACTGGGGAGTCCAGTCCATTGATATTTAAAGTTATTAATGAAAGATGTGTATTGAATCCTGTCATTTTTATTTCTGTTCACATCTTGATGCAGCTGTGCATTTCCACAGTTATATCTTCTTTGAATTTTTTCTGTCACCCCTTATGTATAGTGATTCCTTTCTTTAGGTCTTTGTATTGCTTGAAGAACTCTCTGAAGTGCTGATTTTCTGGACATGAATTCTTTCAGTCTATTTATGTCATGGAAGCTTTTTCTTTCCCCTTCAACTATGATAGACATTTTGTCTGGGTAAAGTATTCTGAGTTGGCATCTGTGGTCATTTAGAACAGGGAATACTTTGGTCGAGGCTCTTCTGCCTGTCATAGTTTGCACTGAGAAGTCAGCTGTAATCCTGATGGGTTTTCCTTTATATGTGACTTGTTTTTCTTTTGCAGCTTTCAGTATTATCTCTTTGTTCTGATCATTTAGTGTTTTTACTATAATGTGCTGTGGAGAGTTTCTTTTCTGGTCCTGTCTATTTGGTGTTCTATGTGCTTCTTGTATTTATATGGGCATATCTTTCTTTAATTTTGTGAAATTTTCTTCTATAATCCTGTTGAAGATCTAGTCCATACCATTATCTTGAAATTTTTCTCCTTCCTGTATACCTATGATTTGTAAGTTTGGTTTTTTTATGGTGTGATACAGTTCTTGCATATTCCATTCTTGTTTCTTAAATTTTTCATAATCTTTGCTTGAGTGGTTTAATTTGTCCACTTTATCTTCCAGTCTTGATATTTTGTTTTCCATTTCATTCAACCTATTGGTGAGGCTTTCTCCTCTCATTTCTAATTGGGTTATTGAGTGTTTCACTTCCTTCTTCATTTCAGCCTGAGTATTCTTCAATATTTCTAACTCTTTTCTGAATTCATTCAGAAGTATATCCCTGTCTTCCTTCAGTTCTTTGATTTCTTTGTGAGTTCTTTGAATTCACTGAATTCTTTTATCATGTTTATAATTGTTCCTTTGAGTTCCCTGTCCTGTGTTATCTCTAGGGAGTTCTCATTGTACTCCTCTAGAGGACTATTTGTACTTGATGGGGATATATTATTTTGGTTTTTCATGGTTTTTTTTGTTTTTTTTTTTCTGTGACTTTGACATGTGAATTCCTTTTGAAGTTTCTGATTCTTGTGTGAGACTCAAGCCTTCCTTTGTTGAGTTTAGAGCTGCTTCTTTTTGTAAAATTTGTGTGCCTTTGTGGTTTACTTGTTGTGCATGAAAAGCTGGTTGGTCTAAGGTTCAGGTTCTCTTTTTTGATTTCATATTGGAGTGGCCAAATTGCTTTTGTCTTCAAGAGTTCCTACAGAGGCCCAAGTGCGATGAGGCTCAGATGCTCTCAGGCTTTCTCCTAAGGTCTGAGTCCCTCCAGGAAAGGTACTGCCCTCAGGAATTTGGGGGCTGGGCTGGCCTGGGAGTAGGGCCCAGGAAAGATTCTGGTCTCAGGAAGCTGGTGGCCTTGCCACCCAGAGATGCAAAGGGAGGCGGGGGCAGAAGAGGCCCTGAGTGTTCCTGGGGGCCACAGGGAGGAACTGGGTTGGTCTGGATGCAAAGGATCAGGAAGTAGTGGTGGCTCTGGGCTGAGAGGTTAGCCCTGGCGTCTGGGGTGCCAAGACAAGAAATGGGCCTTTACCCAGCCTAGGAGGAGAGACTCGCCAGGGGAAGCTGGAGGGTGAAAGAGGCTGGGGATGTCAAGGTACAGTGGGCACGGTGGACTTACCCAGGGAAGGTGCTGGCACCAGGTCACTGGAGACTGTGCTGCCCAGAAAGCAAAGGGAGGTGAAGGTGGAACCAGGCCCAGGGGGCCTCTGGGGACCAGGAAATGTGCTGGCACCAGGACAACCAGAGGCTGTGAAGCCCAGAGATGTTAAGGAAGGTGAGGGCTGGACCAATAAAATTTGTTTTTTGTTTTTTTTTTTTTTAAAAATCAAGTCCTTAAGTAGTGAGACAATGGAGTATATTAAGTAAGCACGTAATATTCTGCCGAATGGGGCAACCTTCAGGACAGCTTTACAAAAGGCAGATTATTGCACTGTGATTTTCATCCAATGAAGTTTCAGTTTGGATGACTCCAGTTCTACCCCGTTTCCTGTCACTGCAAGCACCATTGCCACAGTTCTGGCAATCAATAGGGACATGGAAGAAGAGGGCGGGAGATCTGCTCTTGGGAACATGGGAGACAGCACAAGAAAACTGGGGCATTTTCCTCAAAATTGGGGCATGTGGCACTCTAATGGACCCCCGTGCTTCAGAGCGGAGTCTCTTCAGAAGCTTCCTGTCACCGTCCCGAGACTGTGCCCAGCTGTCTTGGATGTGACTGATACAGCAGGTGCAATCCTTGGGTTTCCTGAGATGATTATTAAGAAAAAAAAAACTCATTTCAAAGGTAAGTAAGTTTAGTGTAAGAACTGAGTTGCTGACTGGAGGAGGGGGTGAGGTAAACCTTGGATGTTTTGTATTGGGTGCAAGTTCATCTTCAAAATCTTAGCTGAGTGAGAAGGTCAGGTGGAAGGCAAAGGAGGCCAAAGTAGAGAGGTGGTCAATAAAAACAAACAGACAAAAACTAAGGACTTTCATGTAAGGTTGGAAGTCAGCGTCATGTACTATTGCTAGTCAGTACCATGTACTGTGGGTACTCTGAGTCATGTACTGTTGGGAGTCAGCACAGGTACTGTTGGTAGCCATTGTGATGTATTGTTACTAGTTAGTACCTCTAGTAGTCAATGCAATTTATGCCTAGTGTTTTCCATTAGTAGAAACATCTGTGGGCAGTTAGCCACCTTAACGGAAGACAAAATTTTAGAGGGTATAATTGTATGGGGATACATATTATTAAATGAATACCTTGTCACCACTTTATTCTCCTATTGACAGTGATTGTGTTTCATAAAGGTTTGGAACTTAAGGAATAACTTGAATAAATAAATAAAATACAGCAAGTAGTTTGAATAAAGACTATCCAAGGCCTCCATGAGCACTGTTGCCTCCAAGCAGTGGAAATTCCCGTGTTCATGCCTTGCCGCGGTCCATCCTCTAAATGTGCTTGTGAGTCACTTGGAATTCTTAGCAAAATAAGAATAACAAATAGGGATTCTTAAGTGTAGGAGCAAGTGTGGCCTGAACAACCAGCGCATGGGCACTGCAAATGCGCCAAAAACATCAGGCTGAGGCAAGCCCGTGTTCTGCCAAAAGACAGAGATGGCTGATGCGAAAATGGCCTGATACAGACAGCCAATGAGGAGCAGACACGACCTACTAACGGACCACTGGGACACCGGGAGGGAGGATATAAGAGAGCCCCATATCTGCAATAAACGAGTCTGCAGCTGCTCTCACTGCCTGCTTCTCACCTGATTCCCAGAGTCTGTGTCGTGACTCCGCACTGACTCTACCCCCGCCCGGAGGGCCCCAGGACACTTGCAACATCTGGCTCCCAACCTGGGTTCCCCATGCTGGCATGGGCATTGACCTTCTTGGGTTCTGGCCATAGTTGTGGTAGCTGCTTTTCTCTTCCGGACCGTGTTCTTCGCACTTTTCTGCTGGCCTTGCATCCACTGCTCTGGAGACCGACCTTAGTTTCACTTTCTCCACCGTGACCGCCTGGGCACCTCTCCCCACTTTCTTTGGTGTTGCGAGACACCCCCTGCCTGAAATTTCGGTATGTCGGCCCCTATGTGTTACATGTGCCTTCGGTTCTCCTGTGGGTGAGTGTGAGAGCCCCCTCCTTCCCTTTTCCCTCGCCCTGTCTGTTGATTAGAGAGATACACATTTTGGTTTTGGTTGACCCGGAGCCTCCACATAAAGGCTGACCCCCCTAGGAGGTGGAACCCAGGAGCGCCCCGACCGCTGCTCCCCATCCGGATACACCTTGTGGGCATACGGCCGTGGCCTAACAAACCACGAAGTCCCCCAGTGAGCACAAGACATCTGGGTCCGACACACTCTCTTGTTTGTCTTAGCTCCCTCCCATCATGGGCAGCCTACCCCCTCATTGTAGCAAGCCCCAAATTCTGGCCCTTAAATCCCTCCTAGTCACATGGCGTTTCAAGGTTAAGTCCAATGACCTGGATGCCTTCTGGAACGAGGCTACCATCCTCTCACCATGGGTCACCCCCCAAGAACATGTGGGGCCCTGACCTCTGGATGCCCGTTTTTTTCCTTGCTAGGAAGTGTGAGGTTTCCTCAGGTGTCATCCCACCTGCCTCATTTGTCCCCATTCTCCTGGTCATCATAGCTAGCCTAATTCCTTTGGTCCTACTCATCCTTGTCAAGAGTCTCTTTCAGCATACCTGATGGCAAAAACATGTCAAAAGAGCCACACTCCAGGTCCTCTTGGCACTTTAACACACAGGCCCACGATCCTTCTGAGAGGTCCTACAGGCCTGGCTCATGGAAATCCGTGAGGCCTCTGTATAATTGCCTTCCCCAATCACCCTGGTGGGCTCATACCCAGGGAGGTCGCCCTTTGAGGGATGGTAGTCAATGACAGGTAAGAGCTTGCTAACCAAGCCAACCTAAGACAGGCACAGTCCATAATACTGCGGACCTCCTGAGGTGGGGGCCAACAATGCCATGGTGAAGGATCTTGGCTTCCACTAGAGCTTCACAAAAAAAAAAAAAAGTGAATATGTAGGAGGAAGTGCGACCTGAACAACCTGAGCACACTGCAAATGCACCAAAAACATCTGGCTGAGTCTAACCTGTATTCTGCCAAAGGATATGGAGATGGCTTACACAAGATGGCTTGACCGGAGAGCGCCAATGAGGATCAGACACGATCCGAGAAAGCCTACTGGGGCCAATGGGACACCAGGAGGGGGGATATAAGGGAGCCCCATATCCACAGTAAATGAGTCTGAAGCTGTTCCCACTGTCTGCTTCTCACCTGACTCCCGGAGTCTGTGTCGTGACTCCACACCGACTCTACCCCTGCCTGGAGGGCCCCAGGACACCTGCAACACTGAAGCACCAAGTGATGAATAACTTGCAGGAGGATCATGAGAGAGAGCTGCAGAACACAGATTCAAAGTACAGAGATTGTTCCTCACCACCTGACCTGATGCATCTGCCTTGGGAAGACAAAATGGGCCTTGGACCTGAGCTGGAAGCCAACAGATCCCATAGGTCCTGCCCTTTATGTCAGTTTGCCTGTAGAACACCTTTTTTTTTTTTTTAATTTCTTATTTCGTGGCTTAAAAAAATTCAGGCAGTACAAGAGAGATAGGACCACAGGAGAAGGGTATTAGTAAGGGAGAAAGGGGGGAAATGGGGGCACCTTAAGTAGGAAAACCATGATGGAGGGGTGAGACAATGAGAGAGATAAACAATGCCTGGCCAGTTTTGAAAACCAGAGGAAACCATATTACTCCTGCAATCTACTGACAAATTATACATAGTAGATGAAGAAATATATGTCTAGGTAAGGTCCACAGGAGAAGGGTATTAGTAAGGGAGAAAGGGGGGAAATGGGGGCACCTTAAGTAGGAAAACCATGATGGAGGGGTGAGACAATGAGAGAGATAAACAATGCCTGGCCAGTTTTGAAAACCAGAGGAAACCATATTACTCCTGCAATCTACTGACAAATTATACATAGTAGATGAAGAAATATATGTCTAGGTAAGGTGTAAGGGAGAACAACTGGTCTTTGCACAAGATTTATGTACATGACACACAGTAATTAAAAATACCAGACTGGTGGAACTAACCTTCTTGGATGTTTAATAGACATACTTTGAGGCCTATAATAAATCATTTCCTCCGTGCTTCCAAGCGAAGCCAACCGTGGTCGAGCAGGACCTTTGACTTATCTTCACATAGGAGGGCCTGGTAAAAGAAAGGAGCCAGGGGCTCCTATAAGCCCATGTGACCCCTGAGGAACAGATCCTCAAATGACCTTAAGAGTAAAAGTAAATTGGTTTATCTGGGCCAACTGTATGGCCTTAAACACCCAAAAGGAAAGTATAACCAAAGATTAAAGGGGCCAATATAATTTCTTAAGAGTCCATATGCATAGCTAAAGGCTACATAACAAGCAACAATGCCAGACAGGCGATACCTTCTTTTGAGTTGTTGGCCAGAGTGGCCAAAGGGACTCCCAGATAGTAACCCAGCATAGAACTGGGAAAATGAACAGCAGACCCCAACCTTATCTAAAGGAATATTGACAACTGATTACTGCTAGATGAGGAACAGCTGACCCTCCTAAAACAAAGACCTCTAGATAGGCTGACTAGATTCACCAGAAGGGCAAGTAATGGGGAATGGCTGGGAGGGGGGACAACAACACAGCAGACAGTAGCAGGGATATCAGAGTATAAGGGCTCTAGT
The DNA here is from genome assembly GCF_000622305.1 of Nannospalax galili. Taxonomy (NCBI): domain Eukaryota; kingdom Metazoa; phylum Chordata; class Mammalia; order Rodentia; family Spalacidae; genus Nannospalax; species Nannospalax galili. The sequence goes on from NW_008346414.1 coordinate 886,339, forward strand.
GGGGGGAGGGAGGCTATGGGAGGATGCTATCTGGGAAGTAGGTATATATTCGAATGAGATGGTTTGGGATGTTCTGTGTTATATACACACATACACACACAAAAATCAAAATTTTTAAAAATGTATTATATTTGAGGAGGAAGCATGGAAATTTATGTCATGCTAATTAGTAGAGGTGATAAACATTACCATTGAAATCTACCCAATGACTTTATAGACATACACAGGTGCCAAGGATCTGATTATGACTAGTAATAATCAGATACATACAGATTAGAGATGCAAGCGCCAGCATCTCAGTGTCAGTAGCAAAAACAATGAGTCTGTGCAAGGAACAATATGTTCTAAAATGAAATGGAGATCTTTTTTAAAGGTTAAAAACTCATCCAATTTTATACCTTACAGGGCTTATACTGCGTTCAAAAATATGTAACTACATTAATTCAAATCTGAACCTAGAAACTTGCACCCACTTGTGGAAGAGATGTACTGTTGCTCTGGAGTGTGTTACTAAATATGTTAAAGCTGTAGTGAAAAGCTTCTAATCATGTAGTTTATTAAAAATTAAAAAAGATTAAAAAATAATTCTTCAAAGCATAAAAATTTGCTCCTAAATAATCAGTAGTTGTGAAAAACATTATCATTGAAATCTACCTGATGACTTTATATCCATGCTCAGATGCCAAGGAGCTCAGAAAGTAACCAACTGTGACTAGTAATAATCTGATATATCGAGATTAGAAATGCATGTGCAAACCTCTTAATGTCAATTGCATTAAAAATGAAATTTTCTGCATGAAACTGTATTTTAATAATGAACGGCACATCTTTTTTAAAGGTTATAAAACCTCATTTAATTTAATGTCTTATAGGATTTATATGGAATACAATATTGTATAACTGTAATAATTCAACTGTAAACCTAAAAATGTACAGCCAATTTTGTAAGAGATTCATCCTAACTCAGAAAATTGTTATTGAATATGTCAATGCTGATGTAATGAAATGCTTCTTCTAGGTATGTGGTTATTAGATAAATAATTTTCAAAACTTTAAAAAAAATTCAGGCCGTATAAGGCGGCATACTCCTGTAATCCTAGCACTTGGGAGGCTGAGACAAAAGGATCACAATTGTAAAGTTAGCCTGGTCTACGGAGGGAAACTTAATCTTAAAACAGCAACATTAACAGAAAGCGTATGCCTGAAACAAAAGGGAAAATTCAAGGATATGAACAGCTTTGAAAGACTTACTTCAGTACATGTTTAATGCATGTTTGTTATAATAATCACCATTTCTTAGTCCTAGGAAACCTTATTGCCAAATGATATATGCTTTGCATATTTTATTTTGAGATCAATTAATGGAACTCACGATTCCATTGGTATACTTGGTGTATTAGCCAATCTGTACGAATGTTAAAATTTTATTAAAATACTGAATTAGATTTCATATTTGAGTATTATATGATAATCAAGATCACTGAAGTAATGTTTATATGAGGAAACCAGAGGCAGTGCCTAGAACCCCACGTCTCCAAATCACTATATAGTGTTTTAGTGATTCTTGATAGAACTCATTCTAAAAAAAAAAAAACAAAAAAGTTCTATTACACAGAACACACTATTCTATAATGGTGTAAATGTCACTTGCATTCTAGAAAACGAGATAAATAGGACAAGGATCCTGAGGAAACTCACACCTAGGATGGAAGAATAGTATTTCTTGTACATGTGTTTTCTTTCCTTGGTCCACCTGAATATCCATTACCCAGTGAATGTGATGGGAGAGGATGGTGCATGTGCAGTGTGTGTGCAGTGGCACACCCACTCTTCTGAAACAGGGACATGTGGCTATTTTCTAGCTCTCTTTTCCTGGAACACAAAGTTTATGTGCCTACATTTTTAACTTAAATAGTCTGGGTTGGAGAGATGGGTCAGCAATTAAGATCACTGGTTGTTCTTACAGAAGACCCAGGTTCTAATCCCACCACACAGGAGGTTAACAACCGTCCATAACTCCAGTTCCAGGGGATCCTATGCCTTCTTCTGTTCTCCATGGGCATTGCATGGATAACATGGGCGTACATACACATATGCAGGCAATCCATTCATACACAGAAAATAAAATACATAAATCGCACAAACTGAAAGAAGAGAAGCAGGTAAGTGCTAAGAGAAACAGCAGTGTAACATCAGGAAGACAGGGAAGTAGGTCTTCCTCAGGTTGAGGCTGGGATATAGAACCGTTGAACCATTCTTAAATTGACTGCTCCATTTTAGTGTTAATAAAATATTTTGCTTTGTGGGAAATTTATTTCTTTGCCAGTACAATGCAAACAGGAAGAACAGTAAGAAATGAACTTTTTCTCAGAATTCCATTAGTTTTTTCTTGATTTTCTTTTGGGCCACTCATTATTATATACTGCTTCCAAGTATTATTTTATGAAGGAAACTCAATGATTTTCCAAGGTTAGCAGACAAGCTCAAGGCAGAGCTCTGCCTTTCTCCATGAGATCACTTGGCTTATTTCTACACACTTTTGTAGTTAAGACACATGTTTATCTTTGCGTCTAGCAAATACTGTGCATACAGTAAAACCTCTGACAACTTCAGTTAATGATCACACAGGAAGGGGAGAAGGAAGTACCTGTTTTGGTGAGACTCTCAAAGAAGATTTAGAGACATTCTAGAAAAGGGCCCTTTTAGTTCTACAGGAAATTCTATTTTCAAATAAAAAAATATTTACTCAAATGAGATCTCGAGGAACTTATATGATTAACTCTTTACATTATCTTGTGGCAATTATATAGAAATCTCTATTTATGTAAGCAAAGTAAATTCATCACAACATTAGATGCATACAAATACTGTATGTCAAATAAGGTTATAATCATTTTCAAGGGACATGATTTCCTAGCTAAACAGATTCGTTTACATTTTGCAAAATAAAAAAAAAGTGAAAATAAGTATATAAAATCAGGCTTATGGCTGGACAGATCTTCTTGGCAGTGGTCCAAGCACTGAACAAGGAAGGGCCTCCAGCTGAGGAGTACCTAGGATGCTTGGGATGCTTCTCATGCTTCTCGTGCTTGGTCTGGAGGAAGAAATCTGTCCTGGCTATACACCATGACTTTGGCTAACTGTGGGGACAGTAGCCACTTCAACATTTCAGATGAGACTCTCCCTGTGAGAGGACCAGAGTTTGGTGGGAGAGGTGGAGTCAAGCTTGCTTAGTAGATGGGAAGTTACACCAACAACCAAAAAAAAAAAAAATAACCCAAGACAACAGCAGCTCTCGCATCAAAGACAAGCAAAGTAGGAAGTCAGGGTTTTCTAAGGAAACCCATGGTTGACTGTAGCAACTGCAATCACTGTCTTTAGTCAGGGTTCGAGAACTATGAATTGTCTGTCTGAACACTGCATTACGGACAGGGGTATAGGGTCTTACAGGGAAGAAGCACAATGAACTCCGAGACCCAGAATGTTTCCCAAATCTGGGGCTTATTTATGAAATAAATGACGTTTATCCTCATGAGATGGAGTTACCCAAAAGCTCATTTTGATACATATTTTCACAAAACACGGCGCATCTCCCTTGGCCATCACATTGAACGACACTCTGTTATTTTAGTGTTAATTGTAAACATCAACTATTAAGCAGTTAAGTAGTGCTCTGATGGTGTCTGTGAAGCAGCTCACTTTCACTACCTAACCCTGTGCATTTGGTTATCTTCCCTGTGACCCTCAGTGTTCATTTGCATCTTACTTTGTTGACACTGAGAAGTCCCTAAGGCAATGAACTTATTCTTAATCTACTGATGCTGACCTGGAGATAGTGTCATAGTTCTGTATATTTAAAATGTGCATGTATGATTTAATTTAACTGATACTAATTTTTATTCAGAGTGTATTTATTGAACTCTTGTTTTCTCTGGACTGTGCATATATAATTTCTTTCCACAATATATTGGCTGAATTGCTTTAAGCAATCGTTGACAAATGATGGCCTGTGAGCCAAATGCAATCCTTTGCTTGTTTCTGTAAATAAAGTTTTATTGGAACACATCACACATTGTTTTTGCACTACTATGACAAGGTTGAGTGGATGTAATGGGGACTCTATGATCCACAAATACAAAAGTATATGCCAGTGAATCCCATAACGGATGATTCTGCCAACATGTCAACCTCCCTGAGAGTAAACCTTTGTTTATCTAGTTGGCTTGGTAAGCCAGCTAAGTAAAAGAAATGATTCTACTTTACCTGCCTCGTACATGACTCCCATTTACCTCCTTATGGCCACCAAAAAGAATCCACTAAGCAAAAAGCTAGTGAAATCTTACTCTTCTGAGAAATAGGATCTCTCAGGTTTGTTTAAATTATTTGCAGCTCTCTTGCAGGAACCATCTCTAATCTGTACTAATACACAAATTTGTAGCTTTTGCATTACAAATTTACTGTTATTTCTTTTACCACCTTTTTTTTCGGGGAAAAAGGTAATTAGGCTATAAACAGAGATCTGACAACTAATTTCAGTCAAGGCAAAATTAATAGAAAGCAAGCAGATAATTTCAGCTATGTGAAATTAAAATAGATACATTTTAATGACATTCTGGAAATTCCAAGTCTACTGTTTTCTCCTTTGTTTTCCTCTCCCTTCCCCGTTCTGTGAACTGCTGTTCTGTGCAGATAGTGATGTGCTGAGTTAGGCCCACTCCCTGCTCCTGCCTTTGCACTCTTCCATCCTCCTGTCCCAACTATTGATCTTCAGTAGAGAAAAGCTAGCTTCTTCCCATTCCTTCTCTGGGGTTTCTCTCTACCAGAGCAAGCATGTTCACAAGGAAAGGTATTCACTCCCCACCCCCTGAAAAATTTTCACTGACATTAATAAGACCCAGTTTGCTAAATCTATACCAAGGCTTCAGGAACTTAAAGGTTAGCAGCATTGAATGTGTGTGTGTGTGTGTGTGTGTGTGTGTGTGTGTGTGTGTGTGTATGTGTCCGTCCAGGGGGGACATCCCAACATTGCTGTATTCTGTCCCTCCAGGACCATATTAACTATGTATCTCAATGTCAGTAGCACCTTGAGATGTTATCTCCAAAATTATAACCTGCCTTCTGAAAACCACAGCCTAAAAATATTGTTAAAAGGCAGGATCTGAAGGACGTCAGTGTTTCCCTGGGTTATCCTAATCAAATAAGGACAGCCTTATCCCAGACACCTGCTCATCAGCCAGTATTTCGTTTGAAATGTAGGCATCTCAACTAAAGTTATGTGTTTCATTTTTTTGAATATTTCTCCCAGACATTTAAATACATTACCAGTAAGCCAGAACCAAGAAAAACATAAAAAGCATTTTAGGGAATAAATTCAGGAAGTTTCCATTTGTACCAGATAGTAAAATTGTTGACATGCATTATGAGGCCCATGTATTTTTCAGCCTGTCAGGCCTCAGTCAGATGCACAAGATTTGGCTGTAGGGGGTTATATGGAAAGGCTTAGGACTGGTTAGGCGGCCGGTGCTTCTTCCTAAAGGACAGGGAGTTTCCAATTCCCCTGGCAGAGCTGTTTGGTCAAGTCAGAGGAAAAGCTTATTTCATTAATTATGCTACAAAGGTAACTTCAGTGAAGGGCAGCGGCTAAGTGCGAGTTGGAAGGACCGGTAGGAACTCTGTCCATCCGAGTGTTGAGCTTCACACAGTTCTATTTAGAGGTGCTTCCATTACTGGGGAAGCTATGAGTTGATCGACTGTGTCTTAGAATTAACTACAGTGGTGAAAACACAAATTGCAAACCAGCATGAAGTCACAAAAGGAAAAGAGGAAAGGAAGGAAGTCAAAGTCAGGGACTCATAAGTACCTTTTGCTTTCCTTTCTGGGGTAAGTATAGGACCAGGTGCCCAGAGGCAAGCGTTCGTAGGAGCAAACCCCTTGCTGTTGGACCAGGGCCTGATGAAGAGTGCTGTGCACACGGCCTTGCTTTCTGTTCTCATTTGTGCCGTTTCAAATGAGTCTGGGTTTTTGTTGGAGGCAAGTGATTGCACTCCCTTTGCTGATGTCCTAGAATAAAATGTTGTTGGGAAGGAGAGAGGGGATGTCGCCTGGAAAGTGTCTTGACCACGCATTGCACAGGATGTTGAGGAAGGTTCCAGGGTGATGAGTGATGCTGTTTGTAGCAAAGGGAGGAGATGGGCACTTGGATCTCCCTTGCTGATTTCTGTGTTGGAGGTGTTGCATTGCTCCTTGATGCATCAATCCAGCACTCCTGCAGTCCCTCATCCTTCCGACTAGAAATCTGGTACAGGTCAAAACTGAGCTCTAAGCCACACCAGAGACTGATATATGCCGTACTGTTTCCCGTTTTCCTCATTTCTTGACTGATTTTACTCAAGATTCAGGGGAAATTTGACTTTCCCACAAATGTTTGGGATGGGAGTTCATTATGAAAACACTGACAACTCAGAGAAGAAAACTTCTACATAGTCTATGATGCATATCTTCGTATCTTCATATGGAGGATCAAGAAATAGTTAGCTGACTAAATAATTATTATACCAACCATGGACATATTTAGCTTTTCTTTGTATATCCCTTTTGGTTCACCAAGTATGTGCCTACATGTGTGCTTGCTATCAGAAGGTAAGTGAACAATAACACAGTTTGATTGGCTTTTCCTCAGACATTAACAGATTCCACAGCAAAACACTGGCATAGCTTAGGTGGTAAGTGACAGGCTCCTGACTCTAGCTCATGAACTAGATTTATGACTGTTATGCTGGGCTTCCCTTACCAGTGCATAAAGTCTTCACCATTGCTAGCCAACAGGGAAAGCTTATTTTTGATTGTCTTTTTACCTCTAGCAATTCCAATTAGAGTAGGCCAGTTAAAAATCTCCAAAGCATGTCTACATTTCTAGGAGTAGCAGAATGTGAGGCCTAGTTCCATGGGGGCTCTGATTAAAGAGCCCTTGAACAACAGATCTCTTCCCGCTATCACAGTGAGTGATGAAAATCTTGTTAAGTCAGCATTGGCCATGGCTGGGGACTTAACATCATGGAAATGGGCAAACACTATATACAAATTAGGACCCGACTGTATCTCTTCACTGAAACAATATATTTGATTGATAAGCATCTACCAGCACTCTGCTAGCCAGGATTTGGGGCACTCAGGTCAAACACCTCACAGTGGGCTTTTCTTGAAGCTTAAAATATTACCCAATGTGCTTGATATATAAGGTAGGACATGAAGCCCTTGTTGAACTCTTCTGAGCACATTTCCTGGCTGTTGCTAGAAATTGTGTGTAGATATCTTCTCCAACAGGAAGAGAGAGCTCTGGAAGTAAAATTAGCTACTTGTTTAAGGCTGTGGGCATTTAGGAACATGTGAGTGTGCTCTAAATTACACATAATTTTAAACAACTGTGTGAAAAGAGTTTTAAAAGTTTAATGGTGCTGAACCAAGCGTAGGAATTAAAAATTGAAAAGAAAATACGAAGCTATACCTTGTTGTTCTGCTTTAAAAAATAAGTTTCCTTCTCATTTGCAATTAAGATGCTTAGAATTTGCATAAAATGTGTAAAATTAGAGATAATTGAACTACAGTAGCTATAAAAGTGGCTTTTCCATTTTAAAAATAAATCAGATGTCCACTAAAAGGGTGTAAAAGCCATTCCCCCTCTCCCATTTGGGTTTCTGGTATTTTTCACACTTTTATAGCTGATTTTTATTGCTAAACATTCCATAGGGTTTGTGGCAGTTCCAAGACAGCAGCTGGCCCACGCGGGCCTGTCAAGGACCTTTCAGAACATTTCCAACACAGCCACAGTACCCAGATCAGTACATAAATCCAACCAAACGAGGCAGTGTGGAGGGTAGCCTACATACACAGATGTCTTTAAGCTGAACATCAGTAGCTGTTTTTGCTTCTCTCTGGACACCTCAAATTTAAAGGAAGTAGTCTAGAAAAGAGTGTATCATTGATCAAAGAGGTCACAAATAGGGCCTTGGGCTAATGCCTGTGCTTCAATTGAGGAAACTTTCTTCCCAGGATGAGTCAAAGTCTGCATCCTGACGGGTAAGCTGGACCAACCCTAAGCTGCTTCCTGAAACAAGCCTTCAGCCTGTTCCTGAGTGCCCACAACACAGTGGTGCTGTGTCACCCCTTGGAAGCTTAGGCACAATGGAGACTCAGGCTTCCTGGCTTGCTCCACTACTGGGAAAGTCATAATATTGAATATTGGTAGGGACTCTCTGTTCAGTTTCATATTTCTTCTTTTATGACACTCAAAACCCTTCAATGGCAGATTCTACCAGACAACAGCATATGTCCAGTGATGATAGAACAGGAGGTGGGATGAATATCACATTGTGGGGCTAGAGAGATGGCTCAGCAGTAAAGAACTCTGGCTGCTCTTCCAGAGGACCCTGGTTCAAATCCTAGTGCCCACATGGTGGATAACAATTTGTAACTACAGTTCCAGGGGAATCTTAGGCCCGCTTCTGACCTCCATGGACATTGCATGACATGGGTGCGCTTACATACCTGCAGGCAACACACTCATGCACATCAAATAAATAAAAATAATAAATGAAATATTTTTTTAAAATTTCACAGTGTGGAAACATGAGATGGAACTTACCCATAGGGAAATTGTCTCAGAAGTGGGACAAAAATTTTGAACCTATGTAAATGGAGACACGTTCACCTTTGATCTGTCTACACAGTTATTTTTACAAATCATTGTTCTAGTTAACTTTCACTGTCAACCTGACAACCAGGAGTCATCTGAGATGGGAGTCTTGATTGAGGGATTACTCAAATCAGGTTGGCCTGTAGGCATGTCTGTGGGTGATTGTCTTGATGTTTGTGGGTGTAGGAAGGCCCAGCCCACTATGAGAGGACCATTCCTTGGAGAGGTGGTTGTAGGCTGTATGAGAAACCTAGCTAAGCATGGGTCTGCAGGTGAACCAGCAAGCAACGTTCTCCCATGGCTTCTCCTTCAAGTTCCTGCATTAGTTTCTGCCCTGTCTTTCCTTAGTGATTGACTGTGACCTAGAAATAGCTCTTCTCCAAAGTTGTTTTTGGTCATGATGTGTGTCACAGCAACAGAAAGCAAACTCGAACAGTCATGATAATATATAATAAGGGATGAGTGCTCTTTTAAAGTTGGGTGAGCTGTCCCACACTGAGCTTTTCTATCTATTCATGTTGTGTCTATCTGTTAAGGAAATATATGCCACCAAGGTGGCATATAGAAAATATTGGTTGAATTTATTTAATTTTCTAGAAAATATATTCTAGAGCCCCAGCTCTACCTGGAAGGGCCTTTCCTTAGGATCTTTACAGCTGCACTCCTACTCAAATCTATGCTTCTTTTCTTTAAAATAGTAAATACACTGGAAATTCTGTAGTTCCCGTAGATTACTACCCCTTTATGTAAGTTATCAGCTGATTATGGAGAATACAGTTAACTCACTTGCATGTGACTTTGCCTAGTAAATAAACTGCTTGCCTTCAATCCAAGGCAACCCAGCACAGCAAACCTGGTTGGCATCTCGCAGATCACAGAAGGCCAGTGGGAGTTAGTGGTGAGAGTAGGGAACATTCAGCATCCTCTAAAGCACCTTATCCTCACAGTTGAATTTTCCATTTGTGCATCACACCAATCTGGATCTGCTTCTCATTAGCCAACCGTCTCTCTCTTTCACTTACATGGGCTGCATGTCTATTTTCCATTACAATTCAACATAAAGGTGAAACTATTTGTGCCTATTCAATTGCTTTCATGTGAAGCTGTATGAAAAAAGTCATTAATGTGTCATAATATGTATATGATCTATAAAATATGTAATGCCTATGATATGTGATGTTCTTGGTGTGACAGGATAAATGAAGCAGGTCTGGGTTTCATGAAGAAGCATCTTGATCTGTCAATTGTATCTGGAGTCAGGAGAGTGATATATGTGTGTAGGAGGGTTGGGACACCTACCGCTGTTCCGTCTTTTGTACATACTGAACCCTCATGTGCTGAGGCGGGTTATAACTTGGCCCCTTTGGAGCTCAGGCAGGTGATGCTGCATACGAATCTTTTCTGATATCTTATTCCAAGAAGCAGTTAACTAGAGCTGGCTAAGGCATCAATGTCTCTTTGGCATGCTGGGTGTTTATTGAGAAAAGGACTGTAAAATAGACTGCAAAAAGGGACAGGTTTCTGGGAGATTTTTTTTACTTGCTGAGCAGAAAGGGTTCCAAACCTTGGGGAAAACAGTGTGCTATAGGTATTAATTTAGTTATTTTCTCTTTTACATCCCCACTAGCTTTTCAGCCTCTCTGTGTAGGTGTACGAAGATACAAAACTAGCTTTCATAAAAGTTGGCAACAAATAAAGAAAAGGAAACAGGAAATAAGGAAGAGGGTTAGAAATAGAACACCCCCAGGTGATCATCGAAATTTCCTCCAGGCCACCTTCAACTTGAATTTCAGCTTTTGCTGCTCTGACTGCCGAAGAAAACTCTTCCCTAGATATTGAAGGGACCGGGACCATGAAGAAGGTAACCGCATGCTGGAGGAGTTGAAGTAAGGCCTACTTTGCCACTGTTTCGGAACTGTACTCCTTTAATTGTTCAATCCCTCCGAAAGGAAAACAACGCATAAATATCTTTCTTCCAACTAGGGAACTTTCATCTTAATCTGCCTCTACTATATGCAACTTGTATAATTTTTGAGTCTTTTGTACAGTATGGAACCTTCCAGCAAGACCTCAAAGCATTTTCTTTCATCAACCTGATCTTAATTTCATCCAAGCTGTAAAAAGAGATCCATTTGGCCCTTTCTTGTCCAGTACCCTCTTCACTGGGAAGCATGTAAAAGCCACTCTTGGTTTTCAGATGCCGGCACAGAATTATATAATTGGACCAACAGTTGTGGGTTCTCCACTCTCTCACTGCCCAGTGTTACTGCGGAGCAGACTCCCGTTTGCAGACCTTCCTTATTGCGTAAATGGCTACATTATCCCTGTGTACACATTAGGACAAGCAAATGGGCCCCTTAAGGCAAATAAGAGTTCAAATAACCCAGACAAGGTAGCCCAACTGAACTGAGGATTCACCCTTCTTACAACCTCATTGCTTTATGGCACATGAGCTAGGGGAAGGGACAGACTGCTTCAAGTGTGCTTCTGCTCCTGCTGGCAAATCACAGCTTTATTACAGTAATGAGCCTGACCATATTTCTGTGCTTATGCATATTAGGCACCAAATGTATTTTCTGGCCTGCCAGCCCGTGGTAGTAACTAACACAAGCAATTTGTCCCGGGCTACAGCGTGTGTGCATGCATTAGGCATGAGCATGTTAGCTGCTCTGGGTTATGAAATACTACATGTTTCATCATGCGTATTTTTATACGCACAACTTAACTGTATGCAAAATAGCTTGGCAATTAACCAACACAACTTATTAGTTGAGGACAAGATTATTGCATAAATATGTAAGTTAGAGATAGCCACAATTTCAATTTAGCAATATTAAAATTTTCATAGGATTATTAAACATCTAAAGAAAATGTTGCCTTTTTTCCCTCTGTGGCATGTGTTCAGATCCTTTAAAAATACCCTGGTCGTCTTCTCCATTTTCACAAATAACCTCTAGCAATACCCTTTCGGGAGGCTGTGGGACTTTAGACTGTGTACTCTCACCCATACATTGCGAACTGACATTTGGCTTTGACTGAAAGAGCTTTCAGGTAAGGTGAATGGTCACAAGTATAATTTCTTCCTCGGGAGCATGCTTTATGCATGCCATTTATTGGGTCTATTATTATTAGAAAATGACATGGATATAATTCAGCTCAAACACTAAAACAATGTACATGTTTTTTTCTCTCTTTCTATTGATCACCAGGATCACAAAGTTTGGTGTTATTTGCCTGATTATAAGACTGTGCAGGAAATATTCATTCAGGGGCTTATTCTAAAAGAGCACACTAGTGAAAAGATGTCTTCTTGAGCTCTTAATTAAAATTAACTCTTTCTCCCACTTCCCTGGAAAAGAAGTCAATAAATATATAAACAAGAAGTACATTAGGAAAGAATTAGAATTGGTGACAAACGTCTGATAAAGGAACTCTGCGTCCACCTCTATGCATGGTGACTTTGAAGGTATTGGAAAATCACTCTTCCCCTCCATTCTGGTTGGATTTATGTAAATGACCACATAGGCCAGGTGCCTTTATTTTGTCATTACTAAAGCTGAAATCACGTCGTACAAGAGCTGATAACAAGAAATAACATAAAATAAGTGGGCTTATCCTTTCCAAAGCTTGTTTTACGGTAGCAAACCCTGCTGCGTTTTTAAGTAATACGATAAAGCAACATAAATGTCTTTGTGGCTAAAATTGACTGTTTCAGAAAGAACATGGTTGTTTAGTCTTTCATGTCTTTTACACTAAATTTTTGAACATGTGACCAGCTCCCTGGGCACTGTGGAAATCAAGGGTATTTTCTTATGTAACCCCAAAACACTCATGCACCAAAGAAAGGAAAACTAGAAAAGCGATGTTGGTTACATCCATATCCCCCAGTAAACAGAGAACCAAGACTGAAATGTGACTCTTGCTATCTTGTCACAGATTAATATAGCTCATGATAGATACTTAGGTCTTTGACAGTCTCCCCTGCACCTTCGCTGGGAAGCTGATAGAAATGACTCCAGCTGAAAGCTTAAAGCAGATGTTATCCCATTAATTAGCTCTGGACCTGGCTACACTGGAGACTTTCCCATTTTCAGGCCGAGAGGAATTGGTCCCAGTGAGCGTGCTCTATATCCACATTTAGTATCATCTCATAAACAGCAGTGAAAACACAGCAGGCCCTTGATGAAGATACATTAGCTTATTTCTAATTTAAAGTTATGTTGCTTAACCTTAATGTAATTGGTCACCAGTGGCCAACTGTTTGTATAGCGTGTTGATGACCAAAGAGATGTAATAAATTATAAAACTCTGCTTAAATGGAGGGAACGACTGTTTTGTTAAAAGCCTTGCATGTAGTAATGGTAAAATAATTACACCTCAAGCAGAATAACTGTGAAACTGTTAATACTAACGGCACAACAGAGTTGTTCTCAGGATATCTTGGGTCATCCTCACTTAAAAACAAATACATCCTCACTTTGGTCCTTATATGCTGCCAAAGAGAAACCACGAGTTCAGTCTCCCCTTGACTAAGATAGCTGAGCTATTCTAGTATCTTATTTTAGGATGATGAGTACAGGTGGTAGGAAGGTAGATGGCGTGATCCAACCAACTACTATGGTTAAATACAAAACAAAACGGACTCCAATAATTCTGTCCTGTGCCTCAATTTATAGTCATTGTCAGGAGTATTTTAAAAGAAGATTTGATTGGCTAGGAGACTACATAGGATAATAATCAAATATGAAAGTAACTGACACAACTTTAATGACTAGTAATGGACACTATGCCAGGGGGAAAATAAAATGGAGCTAGCTCATGTTTGAGAGCAAGTTCAGACTTAAATTTTCTTAGGTCAAATACAGCGATTATGCAAAGCTAAGAACTACAACACCGGATTATAGATACATTTATAAACAAATTTGTTTAACGGTGAAATAACATGAGTGATAATATCCACATGGCTAGCTTTCCTATGTTGCTGTTCAGGTTCTAATCTCTTCTATTTAGGGTTTGAAATTTGAGTTTACAATGCAAAAAATGAAGTAAATATATACATGCTTCTGTGTGTCTCTTCTTTCTTCCTGGTTGGACTGTATTAACTAACTTTGCTATAACAAGTAGAAAAAGAACAGTATTTGTTTTTGTCAAAAGATAGTCCTTTCTTCTAAATGTTTGCATTCTGAATTTGGATCACCTCCAAAGGGCACTCACTTTACAACAGAGAAAAAACATTCCTCTGTCTTCTCACATTACATTTCTTAGAAAGACCTTCCAATAATTTAAACTATTTACAGTACCTCTAGGTCATTATTTCCCCTGACTCCATCCAAAATACCGCGGGACACTATTTACGGCTGACTTCTGAGTTACCTCACAGGATCGGTTTACAAAACGGAGACTTCACCATATGAAAGTCATTATTCTGTTTAACACAACTTGTGATGTTAATTTTTTCCTCTCTTTCTTTCCATCTCTTTTCTTCTCCTCTTTCCTTTCTTGTTTTCTGTCACTTTCACGTAAACTTTGTCTTACCTGGTAGCATTCACTGCGCAAGTCAACAGAAAGGTGAATCACTAAGGCTGTTCCTTCAATGTTAATTGGAATCGATCCTTAAAATATAAAATGCTGATAGGAAAATAAGAGAGTAAAGGAGAGCTTTTTTTTTCATTCTGGAAAGAATAAGAAAATTTTCCTGCGAAATTAAAAATTCTACATCCCTGGCAGAGCATCCTGAACCGTCAAAGACAGCAGGCATCACAGAAAGCCCACGCTAATGGACGCTATGAAGGAGGCCTTCTGCAGTTAGCCCAGGGAATCGCTGTACTCTGGGAGTAACTTCATGGGTACCCGTCTTAATGGTAAAAATGACTCTGTGGCTGTTCCAACTAAAAATCAATGTGGCTCGCAATTTTAATAAGGAACATGAATCTGAAAACGTGTTTAGTATCAGGTTATATAAACACACCCTAATGAGGTACCATAAAATCCATCACATTAAAGGCGGGTTTCCTACAAAGTATATTAGCTAAAAATGCTCCATATATTAGGTCAGTCTACAACAGTACACATAATAAAGCAACTCAGTCAGGATAAGATGCATGTTTTGCCCCTTAAAACTGTTATGTTTTGCACATTTTATAAGGTTCCTTGAATACATGAGTAAGATAAGTTATTCCCATCTCTTTCTTAAGCAATCTCAGAAATGGCTATGACCTGAAATTGGAATTCTTGTAAACAGCCATCCGAAGAAAATGTGTGCAGCTCAGTCTTAAAGAGACGGTACATGTTTAATTATCCCAACTTCTTTTAGCAGAATACTATTAACATGCACATTAGCATCATCTCATTGGCTCTTCCTGCTGCTCCACCTTAGGGGCAGCAGTAGGAGCTAATCTTATTGCTCCCATGCGCATAATAATGAAATTTGGTCTTGTCTCAAGGCTGCGTTCTTTGGTCTAAAGTACAGCTGGAGACATTACTGTTCTGGAAATTTTCTGACCGCTTCAATGTTTAAAAAATAAAATAAAATGTAGTCCTAAACAATTGTGAAACAATTGAATAACTGAAAGTACAAATGATTTTGTCTGTGAATGAGAACGAGGATGGAAGCTAAATCCTCACAGATCTGTGTATATATCAACAAGCACACCCCAGGTACACACTGCAGACATCAGCATAGATCTATGAAAGTTCTGCTCCTGAGTCCTGCCTTGAGCTGCATGAGGGAGGACAAAAAATAAAGCAAAGCCACAGAAAGAGCCTTTTTCCTTATGTCTTTTTCATCCATTTTCCAAGAAACAATGACAAGCTCTCGTGACATATGCAATATCCTTCTTTTTTTGCATGCAATGTTTGAAAGCTTTAATAATAAAAAAAAATCTACGCATACGCTGTATGGCACACAGAAAATACATGTGGATTCAAGGCTACTGAATTAAGGGAAGCTGTTCCAACATTTCCCCCACTGTACATTATTTGTATTCAAGGTTTTTGAAATGACATTGTAATCTGATGATGCACCAGCCTATTATATTGTCTAGCAGGACAAATATCCTTGCGTTTTCTCTGTAGAACTAACACAATTTTTCCATGTCAGAGGTGCATAATATCCTGGCGGTCATAAGGAATGATGCTATTAATCCTCTTGGGCAATCTCCAGGTCTGATTATTAGGGAAATAAATTTGCATGCTGCATATGAGCTAGGTGAATCACGGGGAGCACAAATTATATTTCCTGACAGCAAGTTAGAGAATGGAGCCGTGTCGCTTTTTTATCTCCCCCCCCACCCCGAAAGCTATAGAATTTCTATTCATTCCATGAGATTGGTTAGAATTCAAGTCTCTTTTTAAGTTGATATTAAGTTGAGTCTGTTATCTCTGAGAAGGCTGGTAGGTTCCCCAGAGTATCCACCTAATCACTACTTAAAAAAATCGAAACGTATAGTTAGTGTCATGATTTAGGTACCAGAGCTACTTTATTTATCAGCACAGAGTGAGATAATTTCAATTTGAGCCTCCATAGCCCTCATGAATTTAACTGACTTGAAAGCTTTTCAGCCCATCACCCTGCCTCCCTTCCCCTTTTGTTGCATATTGTAATAATAGTTATTCTGGGCACCTTTGTGGCTTCCATGCCAAGCGTTGTACTGGGCTCCTTCCTCCCTAGTAGAGACTGCTTGTAGCCAAGCTTGTGCAAAACATGCTGAGTTCCCCTCTCCACGTCTGACTGCCCCTCTCCGCCAGCAGTACTGCCAGGCGTGTCTGTATTCAATATCCATGATGAATGTATTTTTATTATTTCTAGGGGTTGGCATTAGAGAAACCTTTTTGCATTATTAAATTTGAGTAGGGGGAATGATAGCAAATAAGAGCATAATAAATTGCTTTATGTCCTAATGTATTAATTAAGCAGACATTTATTATAATGGTTGCTTTATAGACCCATTGTAAAAATGTATGATTGTGTGGTGATACTGTTAGCTGGAGCCACACATGGAAATCCGGGTGAATGAGCTGTGATGTCTGTCAGATTGGAAGGGGTTTGCCAGGTCTAGTCTGAAAATTCACAGGGAAGCAATGAGCCTTGTTAGGGTTTGAGTAGTGAGATAGAATTCCTATGAGTAAGTAACATGCACGCAAGAACCTTTTTTATTATTATTGTGGTTATGTAGAAAAATAAAATCATACATCCTATACACAGTAAATACATTGTATTTATATAGTGCTTTACACTTTTCAATGTGTCTGTACAGATGAATACATACAAAAAGATTTAGTAGCATATGGAATCTTCTTTCAATTAAAAATGGGTATTGATATCATAGTCTGAATCAGAAACCTGCACACTTCAAAATCTTAAGAATAATAGCAAATCCAAGAGGCAGTGTTGGACTACGTAAGTGCTAAGTGTGGTAGGTTACATTTATTCATGCAGAGCGAGCTAAGAACAGCAAGTTCCAAGGGTTATATTCTGGCCTTCCATTACTTAGAGCCACGGGTAACAGAAAAACATTTCTTTCTTTATTTTGCTTTTTCTCAGTGGGTTAAATAACTCACCTACAATTTGCCCAAAATAAAATAAAATAAATAACATTAACCACCCTAGCAAATTCTGTCTTTACTTTGCTTTCCCACGCAGTCAATATGGTTTCTCAGTGATCATTCTCAGGATGAAGGTACCTTTACCCACCAGTGTGCTTTGCAGGTTCGTGGTTTGGGCTGCCGCATAGCTGGGATAAGCTCTCTATTGGGAAAAGGAACTAGAATTTGGAAAGAATTCAGAGAATGTCCACGAGGAGGGACAGTGGGGACCTCAAGGGCAGTTTGCTGTGCCCTACCAGAAGCACAGAGGCTATTTTTGCTTCGAATAGAAGTTCTCAGCATTTTTGACTTCCGTTCCTGCCTAAGATGGGACACTGAGCCTGGCGATAGAAGTGATTTGTGACAAATTCCGAAAAAGACATGAGGTTAGAATCTGAGCATGTCTAAACCCAGCCACTACAAATAAAGCAAACCAAATCTGTCCCCAGTGTCATCATGGACTCCTCTCTCCAGGAATTCTGTACCCTGGCTGGCTGCAAAGAATGTGCCAGAATAATAACGAGAAGGGAAAGTACAGAGGGACAAAGCCAGAGTCAATTAGTCACTGGGTGCACAGGAGATCCCAGAGCCTAGCCACTGGCCAACTGCAGAAACAGATTTTAGGGGCCAAGGCAAGTGTATCTGGGAACTGGTAACCAAATAACACGTGATACAGAAAAACTGAAACTCATGCATCCTTCAGCATGATGTCAAAACATTCATTCATTTCAGTGAAAATGCTTAAGGTTGACAAGTACCTTTACATTTGTCAGATAGTAAAAGCCGATTGTTTTGAGCTGGATTTTGCACTGCTTGCTCACTGATTATTCCTGGAGTGTAGAAAGCCATCCCTCCAAAGTACCAGGCATCCCACTAGACTCCCTGTCTGTATTATTGTCGTCTGCGGTCACTGCATAGCCTTACCTTATTTCATACAGGATGGTGAGATCTGAGTAGGAAGTAAATGCCAAGTCTCTCAGCTAGGAGTTGGCGTGGCTGGCATTCAAACATAACTCTGATGTCTCAAATCTCTTGTTCTTATTCTTGGGTTGATTTCCTAGAGGAAGGGAGAGAAATGAGACAGAGGAGCGGGTCAGGGGCATAGGGAGGCAGTGAGAGAAGAGGAGGTAGGAAGAGGGAAAACCAGGGAAACAGAAGGGTCAGAAGCAAAACTCAAGTTTTCTATTTTATTTGTGATACCTTTTGAATTCATCATTTTTATTTTACGTGTTGTATGAGTGTATTGCCTACAAGTATGTAAGTGTACTAGTGTCATGCAATGCTGGTGGAGGTTAGAAAAAGGTGTCAGATCCCCCTGAAACTGGAGTATAAATGGTTGTTAGCCGCAATTTGGGTGCTGGGGACTGAACCAAGGTGCTCTGCAAAAGCAGCCAGTACTCTTAACTGCTGAGCCATCTCTCTAGCCAGTATTTGTGATGTTTTTTGAGGATTGAAACTTTGAATCTTGAATCTTTTTTAGAAAAGAAATTATTATTTTTATTTTACATGTATGATTTTATGTGGGTAAGTACACTCTTGTTGTGCAATGCCCACAGAGGTCAGAAGGGGCAGTCAGATCCCCTAGAACTGGAGTTACACACAGTTGTTAGCCGCCATGTGAGTGTAGGGAATCCAAACTGGGTCCTCTGCAAGAGCAAACAGTGCTCTTAACCACGGAGCCGTCTCTCCAGTTCCTGGGTCTTGAATCTTAAAATGTGATATTTCAGAGAGAGTACAGCTGGGTACGGTGATGTATGTCTACAGTCCCAGTATCCAGTAGGCTAAGGCAAGGGGATTAACAGCTCAGCTCCATTGAGCTACAGAGTAAGACCCTGACTTCAAAGCCACAAACTGGTGTGGATGAGAGGGAGGGAAAGGGGATGCAGGAGAGAGAGGGAGAGGGGAGGGAGAGGGAGAGAGAGAGAGAGAGAGAGAGAGAGAGAAAGAGAGAGAGGACTTGTATAGGCTCTAGATCCATAAGACCCATTGACTGATGTGTCTTTAAAAATTACAGTTACAGCAACATTGATATCACTGACATTTATATAGGGGGGTGGGATTCTCGAAACAGCATACTTGTCCTAAAAGCATAGGCTGGTTTTCAAGATTTTGCCCAGGGTACTGGTGTGCACCAGGGAGATGGCAGTCTACTGTGAGCTTCTGCGCAATGACCTATCATGGCAAAGAAGGAATTTCACACAGCCCAAGCAACTGACGAAACAGCTCACCTTTCAGAGGAAATGTAATATTTTCTGATAAGCGGCTTATGCTAGTTTTCTTAGCAAATAGCCTGGAAACATTTCTGTCTGTGGCGTTTCTAGATGTGATAAGTTGAAGAGAAATCCTCCGACCAGGCCATGGTCAGGCAGGCCCATTGCGTTCAGGGGACAGCTTATTTGGAAAGATGTAAACATGTGGCAATTTGAAAATGATGTAAAATAATTGATCACAGAGATAGCCCAGAGCACGCATTGTTAACAGAAACACGTGTCCCTGTTTATGGAGTTGTAAATAGAGATGTGTATATTTACTGCTCAAGTTGGAGGCCAAAGCCTGGGGCCAGATTGGTCAAAACCTTGTCACTTTTGCACAAGACCGTGCTTAAAAGCAATGCACCTTTTTTGAGTAGCAGTATTTTTCAATGTGCATTCAAAAAAATAAAAAAATAAATAAGGGACCAAGGCAGCTGGGTGTTTTCATTCTTGACTTTGCTCTCTCATCATGGATATGGTGATGGGACAAGGTAGCATCATTGATGTTTGGTGTATGTAAAAATGAGGATCAGGAATAGTCACATCATTTATTTTACAATAGGAAACTGAGCAATAGCAGATCATCTACCTTCTGACTCCAAAGCCCAGGTTTTGACTGCTTTCTCTACAGAAGTGACAAGAGGGGAAACGTGTTGGACAGATCTTGCCTGGAGTCCAAAGGTGTAAACCCAGGATTATGTAGTAGGCCGCTCCAGCAGGAAGAACCCCGCCTCTCCCCAGTTATATGCCAAAGGGAATCAAAAGACGTGCTGTATCTCTTCACATATCTGAAGGCTTGAGCCTGGTCAGGCGCTGGTACAAAATGAAGATGGTGCCTTGGGGAAAATTCTGGGTGACTTACAGCCTTTGCATTCCGAAGAACACTCCTGTGCCCACAGTTTGCTTTCATAAATTTGGTTGCAGGCTAATTTTGAGGGGAAATGCATCCCATCTACTCTTTACTTCACAAGGATTCAGCAACTGTTAGACCATATTTTAAAAGGAATTGTGCGCACTGATGGTAGAGAAGGTTAGACTCTCTGAGCGGCCGACATGATGAAGATGACAGATAGTCAGTGGTATTCAAACTGAATTAATCAGAAAACACAGCCTACTTCAATGTGATGTTTAGAGGGAGGAAGAATAGCTACTTATTTACCAAAGAGATGTCACCGAACCATCTCTCTATCTGGAGATGGCCTATGGCTACATAATCCTTTCAAGCCAGTAACAGAGCGATAAAATATACTTGGAGCCAGGTCTTTCACGCTAGTTTCCTCTTGTTCTCACTTTCATTCCTCAAGCTGGCCGTGGTTATTTGAGTTTTGGCAAGGCCATGAGATGCTGTCAGGGTCTGAGTGCCTTGTGAGGGGACTGTAGGGACACAGAGAGTCACAGGAGATGCTAGTGTTTCTTCTGATCCTTCTCAAAAGTGAACATGCATCAGTGTTGGCCCCTGGCAGGAAGGAAATATGGTAATGACGGTGATAGTGGTACCTTAATTTTACAAATATGTAATGCTAATTATGTAAACAGTACAGAACTCTGAAATCTCTTCATCATGTGTGTCATACAATGGAAATATTATGCAGCCTAACTCGACATTATACAGTAATAATGTTATTTCAAGTTGGCTAGTTGACAAGCATAGGCCAGTGCTGTCTATCAAACAAAACTGTTGTGCCAGATTGTATCTTGGCGATAAGTGGAAGAAGAGCCACTCCGAGTCTGTTTGCGAATTAATCAAGGCATCAGACTTAGGCCGCTCCTTCAGACATGTCCTCTAATAAGAAATTTCAAAATCTTCAGGTCACCATGTGTCTTAGTCAGCTCAGGCTGTCTTAACAAAATACCGTAGATGGAGTGGCTTAAAGAACAGCAGCCTGTTCTCTCACAGTTTGGGTGCCTAGAAGACGAGCAATCAAGGTGCGGCATGGTCAAGTTCTTCTGAAGGCTCTCATTCTCTCTGGCCTTCTCCCTGTGTTCTCAAATGATAGACAGAGACAGGCAAAGGAAGAGGGAAGGGAGGGAGGGAAGGAGAGAAGAGAGGAGCTCTGTCTCTTGTGTCTCTTCTTACAAGGACACAAATCCCATGATGAGGGGTTCTACCTTTATGACCTCATCTAAATTATCTACCGGAGTCTCCATTTTCAATACCATCATCTTGGTCATTAGGACTTCAAATATGAGTCTTAGAGGGGCACATTTAGTTCTGTAGCACCAGGTTATAGCTGAATATATGATATTTAGATGTATGTTCAAAAGCTTAGGAAACCACCCTTAGATAACTTCCCATACAGTGAGCCAGGTGAGGTTGATCCTGTACAGTTCCCTTGGACTGAAGCTAACTGTTCTACACGCAGGTACAGTTAGACTCAGTGGCAACTCATACTGTGATGTCAGACTTGTCCCAAGAACAATTGCTATTCTTCTAGAACAGATCCAAATGCACATTTATTTAAATAGGTGACTGTTCTCATTTGCTTTCAGTTGCTGTGATAAAAATCAAGACGCGAAGCAACTTGAGAGGAAAGGGTTGACTTGGTTTATAGGTTATAAGCTCATGACTTGAGTGAAGTCAAGGCAGGAACTCAAGGTAGAAACCTGGAGACAGGAATTGAAGCAGAGCCCATTGAGGCACATTGCTTACTGCTTGTGTCTCTTGATGTGGTCAGCTAGGTTTCTTATTAATTAATTAATTTTGTGTTTTTTAACATTTTATTTATTTTTATTTTATGTGTATGTGTGTATTGCCTGCATGTAGGTAAGTGCACCTGTGTCGTGAGATGCCCGCGGAGGTCAGAAGAGGCTGTCAGATCCTCTGGGACTGGAGTTACAGACAGTTGTTAGCTGCCATGTGGGTGCTGGGATTCGAACCTAGGTCTTCTATAAGAACAACCAGTGTGCTTAACCACTGAGCCAACTCTCCAGCCCTTAATTTTTGTATTTTTGAGACAGTCTCCATGTAACCCTCCTGGCAGGGACTCACCATGCAGACCAGGCTGACTTCAGTCTCACAGACATCCAATTGCCTCAGCCTCCTGAGTGCTGGAATTACAGGTGTGCACTACATCATCTGGCCCTCAGCTATGTTTATTATATATTCCATGCCTACCTGCCTAGGGATGGCACTGTCCACAGTGGCCTGGGCCCTCCTACATCAATTAATAATTAAGAAATGATTGCCCATAGAACACGTCCACAGGCCAATCCGACGGAGACAGTGCTTCAGTTGAAGTTCTCTCTTTCCTGGTATCTCTAGTTTGGGTCAAGTTAACAAAAACTAACCAGCACTGTAACTTTTTTCCTCCATACCTAATGCTTAGCTAACATACATTTTTGTGAAAATTTCTATAATAATCATAGTAAGTTAAGAATATCTAGGTCTCAGGGCCAGAAATGTTTAGAACCGTAGTTTGAAGCCAAACTTCCCGGAACAATATCTATTAGAAAGCTCCTGAAAGTATTTCCTTCATGTACTTAATACTGGTAAATTTCAAACAACCTATTAAATACAGTCCTTAGGTGATAGATGGTCAGATGGAAATCAAAGGCGAAATTCTTTCCTATTCTTTGTTGTTATTAAAGCTGTGTAAACCCTGGGATGCTTCAGTCTTTGAAGGAAGAGATATTATATAATTTCCATCCGGGACAGACTTGCTAAGAGGTTTGTGCGAGCTGAACACCGAGTCTACATGCCATAAGGAAAGAAGACATTCGGTGATTAATATTTAATTTGGGCAATGTTTGCCAAGGCATCCTTTTACAACTAATTAATCTTCATTCACATATAGGTTCATAAGTAAACCCCCAAGTATCACCTCAGAAAAAAAATGAAGTTCTGATAGTCATATCAAGAAATACCATAGAAGAATCAGGTATTATCTCTGACTCTCACAAAGCAGTCTTGAAGTACTCAAAATAATAGCTATGTAAACTACTATATTCTCTGTCTGCAAAAGACTGTTTTTTTAAGACCCTTATAGAAATAGTATTAATAATGTTTCAATAACTATAGATTAATTTTGCTATGTGATTGGAGCCTAGAAAATGTCACCAAGTAAATTTTCCAAGATTTACCAGGGAATTTCTTCTGTGAATTTATAAAGTAAGCAAACACCTTTTAATCTGATCTGGAAATGATACAAGGATGGAGAATTATGTATAGTTATTATAAGAGTTCTCATACAAACACACATGCATACACATAAATATGGGTAATTCAGTTGAATTACCATTAAAGGACACATGTATGTGACAACTACTCTACCCAGCACCATGCTTTGTAGGTAATGGACTCCTGCTAGGTGGCAAATGCTTTTTAGACAAGAACCAAATTTTAATAGGCATTGTATCTCTAATACCTGGCAACAACATTTAAGCAAGGATGTGAGCAGCATATTCAAGGAATGCTGTACTGGATCAGACTGGATGATAAATATCAGGGCAGGAGGACATGGGATCTGACCATGAAAGGCCTTGAATATAATCAAGAGAGTCTCAGGCAATATGATATCGAGACCAGTGACTGTTCCTGGGTATAGACTTCAGTCATAATAACCATGCCGTTACATAGTGCAATGATTACAATGTTGCTTTATTTTCAGGTAAAGAGTAAGACAATAAACACCTTCTGGCCTATGGGGTACAAAGCCTTTGTTGGACCTACTCTATAGACTTGGCAAGGAGTTGCCATGGAAAATATGTGAGCAAATGGACTGAGCTGGATTGAATCCACAGGCCAGTTTGGCAACTTCGGCTCTAGTTTGTTTCTAGTGATACATTTTCTTTCCCGACAAAAGAGCATTTGACTGACATCTTCTTAATGAGCAGTGTTATTCGTGCTTTTGATCACATATAGTGTATGTGGGGCTACAACTACAACAAATGACAATATAACAGAAGCCATTGCACCTTTAAATCATATTGTTAGCTGAATTATAGTTGCATAGATTGAGTGGTGAGTGAATGCGGCAGTAATCCTATCAGTAATAATGTTCAGATAAAAAAGTTGAATTTCAGTGACCCAGTTAGAGTCACTTAAAGTCCAAGTATCAAGGGAGCAGTCAATTCTTCTGAGAGATCTGCATCAGCCACCATATGACCCTCTGCATGAAGACAAAGGCAAGCCAGGTTCTTTGATCCATGCCATGCTTCCTTTGATTTGAATCACACAAGGTAGGTGGCTGGTCAGATTCTAAGGTCAGCCTCCTGCCATTCTTTCTCAGACTGTGAAGGAATTTGAACCCTTTACCATGAGTGGCTTAAGGGCTTAAGACACAATCTAACCATTGGTAAGAATTGTTCACAGCACAGTTTTGACTATAAGAGTCCATTGTCAACAAACATAAAGAACTTGAACATCTTTCTAAATATGTTGCAGGACTGTGGCACATTTGAAAATCGGCTGACAATCATAATAAATGGCCAATCAGGGACCTGGCAGTGTCTCTCTGGGTAAGCAATGATTAAGTGACATGTCCCCTGCCTCTCCTGGCGTTCTGAGCTCTCTCCCTTTGCCCAGGCACGATGCTTCTCTCTGAAGCAGTTTCTGAGTGTTTCTATGGGAGATCACACACCTTTAAGGCTGTTATTTTCAAGTTCTATATAATGTTTTGCCAGGCACTTCCTGTTTCTCAGCTGCCGACCTTGTGGAAAGCATTGCTTGTCAGGTACTAATTTGGGTGACGTGACGACCACTTGATCTAAATTTTTGGTGGGTAATTACTGAGTCAGAAGTGAGTAATTTTTTGATATCCAGTGGCAGTCAGAAAGGTGGGTATTTTACTAACCACTCATTAGAGATTCTCTGGTAGTGAAATGTCCTGAATTTTGCTCTGTTTGCAGACAGAAGAAAAATCTGACTGCTCAAATGCAAAGGAGCTTCCTGCTTATTTTGGCAGGACTTACAGGGTTGTGTTGAAGATTTTTTTTTTTTTATTATGAACCCACTCCAGAGTTTCATTGTACCAGCAATATTAATTTTGTATTGATCCAAACCTCATTCAATGGCTGTCTTCCATTTTTCAAGTCTCTGAGAGCTTACATTTAATTTAGGAAATAGTTAAGTGTAGTCCAGTTATTAAGAATTTGAGAACAGCTAGAAATCCTCTGTTGCAAATCTTCTCATGTAATATTTTTGGATAGATGCTTTTGGAGTTCCTAAAAATTGTTCATTTATTTTTCTACCTAAAAATTGAAAAAGTAAATAGAGATGTTTCTGGGGCAAACATAAAGTTATCACTTAATTTAGCTAGACTCATTAAAAGCAATGAAAGCAAAAGTGTTTCTATTTTTAGGAATAAGCATTGAAATCAAATTTAGCTGCAAATAGAGAGTTGAGCAGATATCACACAGGTCCGTTTCATAGATCTTGCCTTTCATAGTATCTAGTGATTAAGTCCTGAATTGTTAATATTAACTAAGTCTGTGATACAGTTACCTCTTCATAATACAATTTCATTGTTCAAATGCTTTCTGAGAAAACTCAGTTTAAAAGTGAAAGTGTTTAACTGATTTGAAAATAATTATTTTTAAAACCTGTTGAATTGAATTCAGTAAATACTGCATTAGTTTTCAGTGGCTATTATAATAACTTGTAATCTGGTTGACTCCAAACAAGATGCATTTTTTTTCTTCATGGGTCTGGAGGCTGGAGGTAAATCAGGATGTCAGGAAGGCTAATGCTCCCTCTAGACCCTGCGGAGGATATCTGTTCCTCATATTCATTTAAACATCATTCAGGGCTTGGCTTGATATTCCAGTGTAATCTGTCAATCCAATCCTAAACCTAGTTGTGGCTGTGAAGATCCCATACCTCATAAGACCACCCACAAAATCAAGAAATCAGCATGAGTATATAAGGAAGCTTTGGTAAGTCAGCCTGAAAGGACTGTGGGATACTGTATGAGAATGCAATCGCCATGCTAATGGAAGCATGGTCTTCTGCAGAGATTTGGTGGAAATATGGTCACTTGAGAGTAACAGAGTTTGCTAAAGGCAGAGAAGTGTGAACTTTGCTGTAAAAATAGGTGTGGATTTAGAGACAAGAATAAGGTAAGGAGACATTTCTGATAAATGGAAGCTTTGGAGATAATCAACGGAGAAGATAAATTTGGCAGGTGGTTATGGTGCTCTATTAGAACTCAGATTCGTCTATTTGAATCATTATAGAATTTTTCAAGCCATGCATCTTTGATCTCTTTGAACTTCATATAATTCATAATTACCATGGAGATAATGTTATCTGAATGTTGTCTTTGGCAACGATACTTAGAATCATTGGAATATTCAGATATCACTTCACTTTTATGGGTTTATATCTTTATAAGTTCATGTTGTTGAAAATATAAGTTGAAAACGCATTTAGTATACCTTAACTAGTAAACATTATAGCTTAGCCTAGCCTGCTTTTCAAGTAGTCTACAGTTGGTCAAATCAGTCAACATAAAACCCATTTTATAATAAGGTATTGAACATTTCAGTACTGTACTGAAGTAGAAAATAGAATGCTTGTACTTTCATACCATGGTAAAATTGAAAACTCAGTAAGTTAGAGATCATCTTTGGTAAAACATAGATTTCTATGATCATCTCATATGCCTAATATTTTATTATTGCTTATGTTTATTAAATCCCTTCGGAAGTACATGCAAACACATGTTTTCTGTGAGTTGCTGAGCTAGCCTACAGTTCCTCAAATGAATAATTCTCTTTATTAATTACATCCCAGCCCTATAAGAAAACAGCAATAATGAGAATTCATTCATTCTGATATTTTAACCTAAAGCACCTTCAAGCAAGGACAGGTAGGTATTTGCTCTAGTCCAACAATTCTAAGATATGTATTTTTCCACTGTTACATTGTGCCCTGTAATTACTGTATATAGTAACTTAATTGACAACAGTTTCCTTTCTTAGTGGTACATAAAATGGTGGCAACACTTACCATTCAGCGCTCCTTGGATTTGATGGGTTTAGTCTCCTGTGGTAGGTGGAGAGCAGTGGCACCAGGCACATCTGTTTGCAGGTGAGTCAAAGGTGCATATTTAGGGAGAAACTTCCAGTTCCAACCTATTTGTATATTTTCTTTTCCAGACCATCTCCCTACAGTGGTCCCTTTAGAAGTCCATGCTGGGAAGAAGCACCATGACACAATGAAAATCACAACCTGCTGGATATGTGACGTTGAGCAAGCCTCCTCTCTTAAGATTCAGTTAATATGTTAAAGGACATTGACAAAACGTTTATCGCAAGATCATAGTAAGAACCTCATATGGCCCCTCTGGCAGAGGCAGCAGACTCATCACATAGTCTGTTTCCCTACGTTTCTTTGCTACCTGGCCATTAGACAGTCCCATGTGACTAGTTCTGACCAATCAGCTATTGAGTCGCTCGAGACTTTAGCTTGTTGTCTAGATGTCTTGGTCCCTGGATCTCTTCAAAAGCAGTTCATTTTGCATCACTGATTATTTCTTGGTAGCATAGATCACCCACCCAAGATGTTCACAGGAAATAGGTAGAGCAAGAAGAAGCTTTGTTAAACAGCCAGGAGTGGGGTGCTTCGTTGTTGAGTCGCTCGAGACTTTAGCTTGTTGTCTAGATGTCTTGGTCCCCGGATCTCTTCAAAAGCAGTTCATTTTGCATCACTGACTATTTCTTGGTAGCATAGATCACCCACCCAAGATGTACACAGGAAATAGTCAGGTAGAGCAAGAAGAAGCTTTGTTAAACAGCCAGGAGTGGGGTGCTTCGTTTACTACAGCATAGCATCATTACAAGGTATGATGAAAACACACATTTGTTATTCTGTGCTTTCAGGTCAAATGTCCGGGTTTGGCATGGCTAGATTCTCTGCCTGATGGTCCTGGAGGGCTGAAGTCAAGATGTCAACGTACGCAGTGTCTCTCCTCTGAGGCTAGGGAGCTCCTCTTCTAAGCTTGTTGCTCGTTGATAGAATTCATTTCCTTCAGCTTGCAGGACTAGTCTTGGATTTTCCTTGCTGACTGCTTTTAGTTCCTTTAGGATATCTGTAATTTTTGCCAGCAGCCAAGCACCGAATTCTTTACATTTTGCATGTCTGATTTTTTTCTTCTACAAATAGCCAGAGAAAACTTTCTAAATTTAAAGATCTGAGGGATTAGTTGCATGTCGTCTCTACATTTTAAATTTAACTGATTGGGAGTCTGAGTTGCGTCTAAAAGCTTTACTTATTTGCAGTACATAGGTTAGTGCACTAGTGAACTACGTACGAGTCTTGGGAATCATGTTCTAAGCTTACCTATCACAACAGTGTATCTTTATCTATAGATTATTCAACATACAATTTGTGCTTAATGAATATTAATTGCCCTCCTCACTGTGCTGGGATTGGACATTTATCCATTTATTAATATTTCATGATATGTTTTACTTTTAATTACTCAAACAAGGTAGTATGAAACAAAACATCCTTCTGAGGCATCATTTCATTACCTCTGCTCTGAAGAAGAGAAGCTCTATTTTCAGTTCACTGAGAGGTAAATCAAATCACTTTCT
Organism: Nannospalax galili; assembly: GCF_000622305.1. Taxonomy (NCBI): domain Eukaryota; kingdom Metazoa; phylum Chordata; class Mammalia; order Rodentia; family Spalacidae; genus Nannospalax; species Nannospalax galili. The sequence goes on from NW_008346414.1 coordinate 915,403, forward strand.
ATTTATATCAGCAGGTAATGAGCAGAAAAAAACAGAGCATGTTTTTGTGTGTGCACATGAATGACTTTGTGTCCATAGCTGTGCCACATTCCATCCACTAGAGATGTTCCCTCAGTAGACACAGTCTGATTCAAACTTCGGCCATTACAAATAATTCCACAATTATCTATGAATGTGTATCTCTCTGTATACAGTGCAAAAGTTCATTAAAGTTAGGTGGTGAAAATATGGTTTAACAGGCTACAGAAAATGAATGTTTTCAGTTGTGACCAGAGCTGCAAAACTGATCTCCCCAGGGTTTCTGTAGCAGTTTGGAAATCCCACCAGCAATGTACTGGAATATTTCTGCCCACCCTCACTGACATTTGGTGGTGATTAAATTTTTAATATTTTACACTCTTATGTGTGAATGTGATTTCTTAACTATGTTTTGGGGATAATTCATTGACAATGTTGGAAAATTTCATTTACTTCACATTTAGATTCCAAGTGACTTGAAGTTATTTAGTATAGTTATTTAGTATAGTTATATGTGTTTAGTGAAGTTATTTAGTATAGTCATTGCATGCAGTCTTTATCTTAAACGGTTTCAGTTACAGAATACCACACCTTTACTCTTTTATTGAGGTCAAAGGAAGAATCATTTCAACTGATACCTTCCTTGAAGTCACTAACATCTTGTACAGTGTAAGGGGGAGGACAGAAGGAAAGTAGGTTGTGGGAGATTATAGATTGTAGAATATTAGCAGTAAACATATTACTTCTCCCTGTCACAGATGAATTTGATATGGTTAACTAGCAACCTCAGTTATATCCTTTTGCAAGAGGTTTTGTAAAAGGATCTGGAATTGCAAGCCCAGCACAGTAGGTTAAGACTCAAAAGGCAGGGAGGACTCTCTTTTTATTATGCATCAAAGACAGCACTGTCTGGTCCGACACCAGCACATCTTTTTCTCTCTTTGCCTAATAAAATTCTTCTTGTGAATATGGAACTAATGGGGAAAATATTGATTTGGATTGTTAATTTGCTTTCAAAAATTGGGTTCCTGCAATCTTGGTAGAATAAGTCCAAGACATATCTGTTTATCCATTCGTTCCTATTAAAATGGCACTTCTAGAAAATATTATCTGGTATTAATCTGGTGAATAGTGTTATAAATGCCAGACTTTATGTTTATTATACTTATTAAACTGGTCCTAATATCTCATAAAAATAAAATAAATGGCAGGGTTAGAAATTTAATACTTTGTATAATTCCTCAAATCTTTAATATTCTGTTTATTAAGTTTTTATTGAAATACAATACATGGAGGACAGAGTGAATGAATGGAGTTTCAGAGCTCTACAGCTGCTAAGCTCCAGCATTGTAGGAGAAAAATTGTCATGCTTCCATTTCCTTTATGAAAGCTCTTAGACTTTCAAACTCTCTACATTCCTGGAAATTCACTTTTAAGGACCAGAAAAGAAAAGTTACTCTCTCCCCTAGGAATTACTTGTGTTTAAGAAAATGGGACAACACAGACCCTTGCCGCTTACGCAGAGCTGACTAGGTTTAACACTGGCAAGGAGATGAGGCGCAGTGGAGGCCCAGGGAAGCACAGAGGCAGAGCCTGTAAGTAATGCCATCACCCTTCTACCTAGTAATAATAGTTCTAACCAAGGGATGTGCCCCTTCCTATGCACCATTCAAGGGAAAAAATAGTTAAATTGAAATTAAGGCCTGGAGGAGAAATTCATGGAGGTCTAGTTTAATTTCAATAGAAAGGCTGGTTTGTAACAAGGCCCAGTCGTTTTGCTTTTGCATGCTGCAATGAACCGAATATTTGTGTTCCTTCAAAATTTATCTGTTAAAATTCTAACTCCCAAAGTGATGGTATTAGGAGGTGGTGCCTTTAGGGGATGATTAGGTCATGAGGGTGAAGCCTAACAGTATGAACTCCGATTGATGCTTTTATGGAAGAGATCCCAGAGGACTCTTCGTCTCTCCCTGCTCCATGAGGACACAATGAGACAGTCTGCAACTCCCAAGATGACCTGCACCAGAGCTTGACCATGGTGGTAGCCTGATCCAGGCTTTCTTGCTTTCCAAACATCTCTGCTGCTGAGCCACCTCATCCATAGCATATCGTTATAGGCCATGGACTGCCTGAGATTCATGGAACTTTATAAGAAGGGGTATCCTGGCTCCTGATACAGAAGCGAAACTTTCCCTGTCAGGGAATCCGGCCCATCTGTGAGTCACGTGACTGACTCCTTTGTATCTTCTATCACAACCGGCCAGTGATAATAACAATAATTTGTTTTAAATTTCCCTGGCATATTAAAGAATCTAATTACAGTAAAGTACCTTGAGAGCTTCCAAAGTAAAGCAGGATGTTATTACAGCAACACTGAAGTATTCCATATGCACTTCAGATCTGAACCCGCACATTTCTTGTTTCTCACTAATCTCTATGTCAACTCTGACCTACGCAGAAGAATAGTGTGTAGACACAACATATAATTGCTTTCATCGAATAAATGGAGAATTTCTAGGAAAACCTCTGGTGCCTGTCTGTGACAGAGAGTAGAGACTGTACAGTGTTTTCTGTAGAAGAAGTTATTGTAACTATGAGGGGAAAAAAGACATTTTCTAAAAGGAAAAAAAGAAATAGAACCAGCATACCTAAGGCTGGATTGAGAGTCTTTCAGCAATCAGCAGATCTTGTGTAAAGGACTACCAAGTACATATTTTAGGCTCTGCCAGCCACATGGTCTCTGTAGCAAGTATATAATTCTGCCATTGTAGTACAAAAACAACTTTAGACACTGCATAACCAAACGAACCTGACTGTGTGTCAATAAAAGGTGGTGAGCAAGGTGTGGTCTTTAGGGCAAGCTTGCCAACTCCTGCTCTGGCCTTTGGACCCTGTGTATTCACTCTTGTGTCCTCAGGAACCTATGTGATTGGTTCATTGAGGAGGAAGAACTAAGATTTACTAAAGGAGTAAGTGATTTTCCCTTTTATTCTTTTTATTCATTTTAAACTTTTATTTATTTATTTATTTATTATTTATTTATTTTTATCACTCAATAATCACACAATAGTTTTGTTGCCAGTAACACGAACATTGGAGCTAATGGGTGTGTTCATGACATCTCTTGGAGGGGAAACCAAACGCTGCTTCCAATCCTGGCCTCTTTCTCCGAGTTTGGAGGTTTTTAATGATAGGACATTTCACTTCATCTTTTAAAAAATTATTTTATTCAATAACCACATTATTAGAAGAAGCATTTCATGACAGCATTAACATATTCAATAATAATTTTCAGAGCATAAGATGCATCTCTTTTAAAATTGCTGTAAATTTTTGGGTTTACACTTGAATTAATAGTTATACAATATTGAGCTCAGTATAAACCCTATAAGATATAAAACTGAATAAGGTTTAACCTTTAAAAAGATCTCCAATTCATTTTAAAATATACTGTTTCATATAGAAAAACTCATTTTTTTTATTGTTTTTTAATCATTATTTTTTTATTTTTTTTTCATACAGAAGAATTCATTCCAAAGCAATTGACATTGAGACGTTTTCACATGCATTTCTAATCTCTATATACATGACTATCACTGGTCACAGTCGCCCACCTTCTGAGCTCCTCGGCATCTGAGCATGAATACAAACTCGTCAGATAGACAGCCTTCCTCTCCCACTAGAGGCTCCATACTCTGCCATCCCTGTCACTGTCCACTGTGTTGTCAGCACCCTCATCCATTCCCCCTGTCTGCCCTTCTGGTAAATCTAGTCAGCCAGAGGTCCCTGTTCCATGAGGGACCCTCATTTTTAATGCAGCTAACACTTAGATGTTTGCACAAGCATCTCTAATCTCTATGTCTCTGCTTATTACTAGTCAAAGTCGGTTACTTTCTGAGCTCCTTAACACCTGAGCATGGATATAAAGTCATCAGGTAGATTTCAATGGTAATGTTTTTCACCTCTACTAATTAACATGAAGAAAATTTTTATTTACTGATTTCATTTATTCATGGTTTTATTTGTTGATTTTTTGTGTGTGTATTTCATACAGAACATCTCAAACAATCTTATTCATCTATATACTCACATCCCAAATGGCGCCCTCCCATAGCCTCCCTGCTATTGGAGCCCATATTACTCTGTCATCCCTGTTACTGTCCACTGTGTTGTCAGCACCCCAGCCGTTCCCCAGTGCTTGTCCATCTGCTGAATCCAGTCAGCCTATCTAGAGTTCCGTGTTTTAAGAAGAGCAGCTTTTCCTCATCCAGCAACAATTAGTTGCCAATATCCCTTTAGATAAGATTGGGGTCTGCTGTTCATTTTCCCTCTTCAATGCTGGGTTACTGTCTGAGAGTCTCTTGGGCCACCCTGGCCAACAACTCAAAGGAAGATATCTCCTGTCTAGCATTGTTTCTTGTGATGTAGCCTTTAGCTACACACATGAACTCTTAAAGAATTATATTGATCCCTTTAATCTTTGGTTATACTTTTCTTTTCTGTGTTTAAGATCATACAGTTGGCCCAGATAGACCAATTTTCGTCTTTCTGAGACAGCGTCTCCCTGTAGCCCCAGCTGGCCTGGAACTCATTATGTAGACCATAGTGGCCTTGAACTCACAATAATCTGCCTGCCTTTGCCTCCCAAGTGCTGGGATTAAAGGCATGTGCCACCATGCCCGCTGGCTCCTTTTTTCTTTTTTTACCAGTTCCGTCTATATGAAGATAAGTCAAAGATCCTGCTCAACTGTGGATGGCTTCACTTGGAAGCATGTTTCCTCTCTGTTGACCCTCCTCTTTGTAGACTGGACACTGGTTCAAGTCCATTTAGTGGGGTCTCCATGGCCTCCTTGATCAAAAGGAGAGGTGACTCACCACAGTTACAGGACATTTTGAGAGATGCTCATAGTGCCCTGGAACTTAGTCGACCCAGGAGGGCAAGGAACAAAAACTGTCCTTTATGGCCCTCTGAACAAATTAGTATAGGCCTCAAAGTATGGCTGTTAAATATCCGAGAAGGTTAGTTCCACCAATCTGGTACTTTTAAATACCATGGGCTATGTAGATAAGCTTGGACAAAGACCAAATGTTCTCAGATAAACCTTGCCTAGAAATATATTATATTGCTTGAGCTAGTTGTATGTATAATTTGTCAGTAGGTTGTTCGATTAAAACTAGCTAGGCATTATTTATCTCTCGCATTGTTTACTCTTCCACCATGGTTTCCCCATTTAAGATGCCCCCGTTTCTCCCATTTCTCCCTTAATAAATACCCTTCTCCTGTGGTCCCACCTCTCTTGAGCTCCTTCTTTCCATTTATACCTAATGTTCTTTGTATAACCCTCCCTCCCTTTCCCCTTAAAATAACCCCATTTTTATCCATATCTCCCTTATTAATGCCTGTTTCCTACTGTTCTTCTCTTTCAGGTTCTTTCTTTGCCTTTACCTCCCTGTTTCCTTTGCACTATCCTGGTTCCTGTAGTTCTGTCTGGATACATACTCATAAGGATTTGGTGCTAGGATCCACATATGAGGGAGAACATACATTGTTTCATTTGTTTGTTTGTTTTTTCTGAGCCTGTGTTACTTCACTTAGCAAAACAGTTTCTAGTTCCATTCATTTACCTGCAAATTTCATGATTTCATCTTTCTTTACTGCTGCGTAAAACTCCATCATATAAATGAACCACATTTTTATTATCCACTCATCAATTGAGGGACACTTAGGTTGCTTCCATCTCTTAGCTATTGTGAAAAGAGCAGCAACAAACATGGATGTACAAGTGTCTCTGCAATAGGACGAGTTCTTTGGGTATATGCCAAGGAGTGGTATAACTGGGTCATAGGGTAGGTTTGTTTGTAGTTCTTTAAGAGTTCTCTACACTGCTTTCCATAGGGTTTGAACCAGTTTGCAGCCCCACCAGCAGTGGATGAGTGTTCCCCTTTCTCCACATCCTCTCCAACATTTGGTATCATTCATTCTTTTGATCTTAGTCAGTTTGATTGGAGTAAGGTGAAATCTTAAAGTGGTTTTAATTTGCATTTCTCTAATTACTAATAATGTTGAACACCTTTAAGATGCTTCTTAGTCATCTTTATTTCTTCTTTTGTGAACTCACTGTTCAGCTCCTTAGCCCATCTTTTAATTGGGTTACTTCCTTTATTGATTTTTTGTTTTTTGAGTTCATTATATATTCTGGATGTTAAAGCTTTGTCAGATGTGTAGCTGGTGAATATTTTCTCCCATTCTGTGTACAGAATCTTTTTAGTTTAGTGAGCTCCCATTTGTTGATTCTTGACCTTGTTTCCTGAGAAATTAATGTCCAGTTTAGAAAATCCTTTCCTACACCTATATCTTGTAGGTTGTTGCCAATGTTTTCTTCTAACAGTTTCAGAATTTCAGGCTTCACGTTGAAGTCTTTGATCCATTTGGAGTTGACTTTAGTGCAAGGTGAAGGATAGGGGCTTAGTTTCATTCTTCTACAGGTAGAGATTCAGTTTTGCCAGAACCATTTGATGGATATGCTGTCTTTCCTTCAGTGAATGTTCTTCACCTCTTTGTCAAATATCAGGTGGCTGAAATAGCATGTTCTCATATTGGGGTCTTGAATTTTGTTCCATTGATCTACAACTCTATTTTTGTGCAAGTGCCATGTTGTTTCTATGACTATAGCTCTGTAATACAGTTTAAAATCTGGAATAGTAATCCCCCCAGCTTTGCTCTTAGTGCTCAGGGTTGCTTTGGCTATCTGAGGTCGTTTGTGCTTCCATACGAATCTTAGGATGGATTTTTTCCAATTCTGTGAAAAATGTCATGGGGATTTTGATTGCATCTATACATGGCTTTTGGTATGATGGTCATTTTCACAATATTAATTCTTCCAATCCATGAGCATGGGAGGTCCTTCCATCTTCTGATGTCTTCTTCAATCTCTTTCTTTAAAGACTTAAATTTTCATTGTAGAGATCTTTAATGTCTTTGTTCTGGTTTATTCATATATATATATATTATATATATATATTAGCTATTGTGAAAGGGAATGTTTCTATCTACCCTTTCTCTGATTGCTTGTTATTGGTATGTAGAAAGAGTACAGACTCTTGTAGTTTAATT
>NW_008346414.1:922880-981551 GCF_000622305.1 Nannospalax galili
TTCTCTGCATCTATTGAGATGACCATGTGGTTCTTGTCGTTGAGTCCATTTATGTGATTTATGACGTTTATTGACTTACATATATTGAACAATTCCTGCATCTCTGGAATAAAGCCAACTTGATCATGGTGGATGAATTTTTTGATGTGTGTCTGTGTGCAGTTTACCAACATTTTATTGAGAATTTTTGCATATATTTTCATTAAGGATATGGGTTTATCGTTTTATTTTTTCATTTTATCTTTACGTGGCATTGGTATTAGAGTGATGCTGACTTCACAGAAGGAATTTGGAAGTTCTCTCTCCACCTCTAACTTTTTTAATAAATTAAGTAGTATTGGATGTAGATCTTCTTTAAATGTCTGGTAGAATTCTGCTGTAAATCCATCTGGTCCTGGGCTTTTTAGTCAGGGGGTTTTGTATTACTGTCTCAATTTTCTTATGTATTATGGGTCTGTTTAAGCTGTTGATCTCTTCTTGGTTGAGTTTTGGTGGTTCCCATGCTTTTAGATACCCGTCCATTTCTTTTAGGTTTACAAATTTTGTAGTGTATAGGTTTTTAACATTTTCCCTTATAGTGTTCTGGATCTTTCTGGTGTCTGTTGTGATGTTTCTCTTTTCAACTCTGATTTTATTGATTTGGAGGTGCTCTTTCTTACTTTTGGTTAACTGGGCTAGGGATATGTCAATCTTGTTTATCTTTTCAAAGAGACAGATCTTGGATTTGTTGATTCTTTGTATTGTTTTCTTTGTTTCTATTTCATTAATTTCTGCTCTAATTTTTGTTATTTCTTCTTTTTTTCTGGGTTTGGGTTTCATTTGTTGTTGCTTTTCAAGTGTCTTGAGTTGCAATGTTAAGTCATTTATTTTGTGTTCTTTTCGATTTTTAATGTAGGCACTTAGAGCTATAAGCTTTCCTCTAAGGGTTGTTTTCAATGTGTCCCAGAGGTTTTGTTGTGTTGTATTGTCCTTTTTGTTTAGTTCCAGGTACACTTTTATTTCATTCTTAATTTCTCCTTTGACCCATTCATCATTCAGGAATGTGTTGTTTAATCTCCATGGGTTCATGTGGTTACTGGGGCTTCTTCCAGTGTTGATTTTAAGCTTTATTGCATTGTGGTCTGATAGGATGCGTGGAATTATTTCAATCTTTTTGTATTTGTTGAGGTTTGTTTTGTCCCCCAGTATATGGTAGATTTTGGAGAAGGTTCCATTGGGCACTGAATAGAAAGTATATTCTTTGTGCTTGTGTGGAATATTTGGTAGACGCCTGTGAGGCCCATTTGATGTATGGTATGTTTTAATTCAGATATCTCTCTTTTAATTCTCTGTCCTGTTGACCTATCTAATGAAGACAATGGGGTATTGAAGTCCCCTATGATTTATGAGTTGGGATTAATCTGGTAAAGTCCTGTGGTACAGTTTTTATGAAGTTGGGTGCACCAAAGTTTGGTGAATATATGTTTATGTCAGTAATATCTCCTTGATCAATTGTTCCTTTGATCAGAATAAAGTGACCCTCTTTATCTCTTTCGATTAGTCTTCAAGTCTATTTTGACAGATAGTAGAATTGCAACGCCTGCTTTTTCTTAGTACCATTTTCTCGGTATTTTTTTTTTCTTTTTTCTTCTTTTTTTTTTTTTTTTTTTTTTTTTTGTCTTTTTGAGACAGGGTCTCCCTGTAGCCCCAGCTGTCCTGGAACTCACTATGTAGACCAGGCTGGCCTTGAACTCACAGAGATCTGCCTGCCTCTGCCTCCCAAGTGTTGGGATTAAAGGCATGTGCCACCACACCCTAAGGTAGTTCTGTCCCTGAAAATTAGATGTGTTTCTTGCAGACAACAGAAAGATGGATTTTGCTTCTTAATCCATTCAACTGGTCTGTGACTTTTGACTGGGGAGTTCAGTCCATTAATATTTAAAGTTGTTAATGAAAGATGTATATTGATTCCTGTCATTTTTATTTCTGTTCACATTCTTGGTGTAGCTGTGCCTTTTCATGGTTATACCTTTATTAGGTATAAATTAGGTTACATTTCTGTAACCCCTTGGGTATAGTCATTCCTTTCTTCAGCTCTTTGTATTGCTTCAAGAACTCTCTGAAGGGCTGGTTTTGTGGACATGAATTCTTTCAGCCTATTTATGTCATGGAAGATTTTTCTTTCCCCTTCAACTATAATAGACATTTTGGTTGGGTATAGTAATCTGGGTTGGCATCTGTGGTCATTTATAACTGGGAATACTTTGATTCAGGCTCTTCTGACTTTCATAGTTTTCACTGAAAAGTCAGCTGTAATTCTGCTGGGTTTTCCTTGAAATGTGGCTTGTTTTTCTTTTGCAGCTTTCATTATTCTTTTTTTCTGTATGTTTAGTGTTTTTACTCTGATATTCTGTGGAGAATTTCTTTTCTGGTCCTGCCTATTTGGTGTTCTACATGCTTCTTGTATTTGTATGGGCATGTCTTTCTTTAATTTTTGGAAATTTTCTTCTACAATCCTGTTGAAGACCTGGTCCATACCATTATCCTGATATTCTTCTTCCTGTATGCTTATTATTTATAAGTTTGGTCTTTTATGGTGTCACATAATTCCTGCATATTCCATTTTTGTGTTTTCTTAAAATTTTCATAATCTTTGCTGAGTGGTCTAATTTGTCCACTTTATTTTCTGGTCTTGATAGTCTGTTTTCTATTTTATTTATCCTATTGGTGAGGCATTCTCCTGTCATTTCTAACTGCCTTACTGAGTGTTTCACTTCCTTCTTCATTTCAGCCTTAGTAGTCTTCAATATTTCTAACTCTTCTCTGAATTCCTTCAGAAGTTTATCCTTATTTTCTTTCAGTTCTTTGATTTTCTTTGTGTATTTCTTAAATTCACTGAATTCTTTTATCATGTTTATAATTGTTCTTTTGAGTTCCATGTCTTCTGTTATCTCTAGGAGGTTCTCATTGTACTCCTCTAGAGGACTGTTGATATTTGGTGGGGATATATTATTTTGTTTTTTTCATGTTATTATTTTTTCTCTGTGACTTTGACTTGTGAATTTCTTTTGCAGTTTCTGATTCTTGTATGAGTCTCAAACTTTCCTTTACTGAGTTTAGTTCTACTTCTTTTTGTAAACTTTATGTGCCTTTGTGGTTTACTTTTGGGGTATGAAAAGCTGGTTTGTCTAGGCTTCAGCTTCTCTCTTTTGATTTTATATTGGAGTAGACAAACTGCTTTCATCTTGCTGCTCAGTAGTTTCCACAGAGGCCTAATTCAGATGAGGATCAGATGCTTTCAGGCTTTCTCTTAAGGTCTATATCCTTCCAGAAAAGATGCTGGCCTCAGGAATTTGAGGGCTGGGCTGGCCTGGGAGCAGGGCCCAGGAAAGATGCTGGCCTCTGGAATCTGGTGGCTGTGCCACCCAAGAATGCAAAGGGAAGTAGGGGTGGGAACAGGCCCAGAGGGCTCCTGGGGACTACAAGGAGTGCCAGACTCCCCTTGGCCCAAACCCCACTGCCACCGGGAGACTGTTTGCACCAGTCACCATAGCAGAAGTTGGGGTCAAGGAGAGAGACCTGTGGGGGGAGGGAGGCCTCTGGCAGGGGCTAGTACAGAGGGAAGAAAACACCTGGGAGGTTCTGTCAGTGGACAGCTCATTTATTATGGCAGAAGCAGAGGTTTGTAAAGGAAAGCTTCTCAGGCAAAGAGGAGGGTGTTGGGTTTTCCAGCAGGTAGGTTATTAGGGGGAGGGAGGGGGCTATTAAAGCTATGGTGGCCTTTGTCCTGTCCTCCAGCTGCATAATCTACAAGGGACTTGGTTAGGATTAAAGGATTAGAGGCTTAATGGTTTTCCTTGGGGGTTGTTGGGTAAGAAACAGTGTCCCTAGAATGGAGCATGCCAGCTTCCTGCCGCACTCACTAGGAGATATCTGGCTTGCAGGCCATGCTCTACATTCCAGGTACTTATCCCAACAAAGGAGGAACTGGGTTGGTCTGCATGCCAGACCAGGAAGCAGTGGGGATTCTGGGTCAAGAGGTCAGTCCAGGGATCTGGGGTGCCAAGACAAGAAATGAGCCAGTATCCAGGCTAGGAGAAGAGATGAGGTAGGGGAGCTGGGAGGGAGAATGAGGCTGCAGGAGTCAAGGTGCAGTGGGCACAGTGAACTTACCCAGGAAAGATGCTGGCCCCAGGAAGCTGGTGACTGTGTAGCCTAGGGATCTATTCTTATCAATTAAATTCATTTTTGTATTCTGCTTCAACTCACTGTATAATTCCTAAAGCATCAGATGCTGGCATGCACAATTCTTCATCTTGGACTTGTCATTCTTTAACCCCAGCACAGTTTTGTTTTGTTTTGTCTTGTCTTTCTCAGTTTCTTCCATTTCGCTGCTTATTTTGACTGTCAGAAATCCCTCAGCAAAGATTGAAAACATAATAAATATATGTGAGAAAATAAACAATGAGTGTTTTATATGAATTTGCATTTTTATAGATCTATTTTCCTGAACTTTATTCTTTAAATTAGACATTTTTCTCTAGTGTTTATTCTGTGTAATGATAATGCTGGTAAAATGTTCTTAGAAAAATTAAGAATCTTATGACAAAAGCTTGAGGAACGGTATATTTCATCCATTTGAAAGTTAGTCAACACATGCCAATTTGGATGAGGAAAACTGCACAGGGTCCCACCTCAAGATGAAGAGCTACAGGTAATCAATGGATGCTGAAGGAGAATCAGTTTTCTCTAGAGACAGGCTTCTTGAAAGGTTACCTAATCCCAAATGGTAAGCCCTAAACAGGTACACATGAGCACCAATTAAGTGGACTCAATGAAATACATATGTTTGTGTATTTATCAATATATGTATGTATATGTAACAATAATAATCAAGGAAGAGGACAAGACATTGAGAGGGAGTTGGGGCACATGGGAAGAGTTAGTGGTGGACTGGGAGTGATGAAAATAATACAAAGATAATATTCATGCATGAAATTCTCAAAAATAAAAATAAGGAAAAATTTAAAAGGAGGTATATGGACAGTATGAAAGAAAGAAAGAAAGAAAGAAAGAAAGAAAGAAAGAAAGAGAGAAAGAAAGTCAACCAATAAAGGCAGTATGATCTACAGGGAAGAATATGTGTTAACATGTGTTATTCTGTTCTGCATGCTATTACACAAGTAGACACCTTAGACAAGGACATTAATTCATCATAGTTCTGAAGGGTAGATGTCCAAGGCTAAGGTGACAGCTGATTCAGTGCCTAGCAATGACTTTCTTCCTGGCTTTCAGAGACTTCTTGCAAAGACCTCTCTCAAAAAGGAAAGATCGTGTCTCACATTGTCTTTCAAGGGCATTAATTCCCTTCACAGGGTGTGCTGGACAGCTTCAGTTGTCAACTTGACACACCTGGAAGAGTGAATCTCAGCTAGGGAATTTCCTCTATTGGACTGAACTATGGACATGCTGTGAGGCATTTTTTGATTTATCAGTGATATGGGAGGCCCAGCGAATTATGGATGGTGAAACCCTGGGAAGGTAATCTTGGCTTGTATAAGAAAGCAATCTGAGCAGAGGTCAGAGGTGCAAGCTAGTAAGCAGCATTCCTCCATGATCTGTGCTTCAGTTCCTGCCTCCAGGTTCCTGCCCCGAGTTCCTGCTTTGGCTTCCGTTCATGGTGGACTGTGAGCTGTAAAGTAAAATAAACCCCTTCCTCCCCAAGTTGCTGCTATTTCGGTCAGTGTTTTATCACAGAAATAGAAAAGTAAACTAATACACAAGGGCTACACCTTCATGACCTAACTGCCGTCCTGAGGTTCACCTTCTTCACACTATCACATCTGAGATTAGGGCTTCATCATGAACTTAGGAGCAGAGCATAAACAATCAGTTCATAACAGAATCAAAGATTCCAGATGACTTTTGTTTTGCCTTATCAATCAACAACTTACATACAAATACTAGCAGAAATCCTTCGGTATAGGATCCCAGCAAGTACACAGGCTTCTGTTATCTTGGAATCTGACAGATGTGTGTGAGTGAGAGCACAGCTGGATGGACTGAGGGGCATATTCAATAACGGGATCTTCCACTCTGGCATTTTCTGTTTGTATGATACAGAAGAAGTCTTCAATCAGGACTGAGCTGAGATACTTAGTAGTCAGAGCTAGGACACCAACCATTTTGGAAATTGATATAAATCCCAGATGTTTACCACCTGGAGATGTTGAAAGGCTCAGACAGTCTCAGCACAGTCTCTGCTGCTGAGAGAAGGGCCTTTATGACTTGTGGTCACCTTTGAGAAGAAAGTGGTAACCACTGTCCCACTAACTCCTTTCCAGGTATCCTATAAATGCAAGGCTTCCTAACTGTGTTTAACTGTGGAGATCTACCCTTCTTTTTTTCATATATGCATATGTACATGGTTTTGCACATCAATATTAATAGCATGTGGAACCAGTACATTTTGGAACATGCTTTAGAAATATTGTCTTAACTACTGTGGTAGAATGATTTAAAAACTGACCACAAATGTTCACAATGTCTAGTATATAAACTCTTTACAAGACAGGTCTGTGACTCCTCTCATTAAAATGTGGAGTTCCTGCATTCATGAACCAGGCCTAATGCACTGATTTACTTCACTTAAAGGAATTTAGAAGAAAAATAATGGTGCACATCTGAGGCTGAAACTCCACAGAGACCTTGAATTCCTTCCATTGAGTGTCTTGGTGCCCAGTCATCACCATCACCATGTGAAGGACTGCTCTATTGCTGAAAACAGAAATAATGATTCAGTCACCTCTGCTGCTCTAGCCCGTACTCAGCCAATTCCTAGACACAGCTTGAAGTCATCCTACACTAACTGGATTTTCAAAATAATTTTTGAGTTCATACATGAGTATTGTATTTGCATTATTTCCACCCTCCCACTCCCCATGCCCCTCAGTCCCTCCCAATTTCTTGTCATATTCTTTATTATTGTTATATACATTATATATTATAAATATAAACTGTTTAGTGGTGTTTGTATACATGTATTTTGAGATGACCATTTGGGATTAGATAACCTACCAGGGAGCTCATCCCTAGAGAAAAACTGATCATTTCTTCCACATCCATTGATTATCTATGGCTCTTTATCTAGATGTGGGACCCTGTGAAATTTCCCCCTTCGTATTGGAAGGTCAACTGGTGTTTTCTTTATGTAGGTCTTGTTTAAAAAAAAAAAAAACACTGTGGAGATTTCATGAGTGCAATTTCCCTATCATGACTAACTAGATTTTAACTGACCCTCAAACATGAAAAAAACCCACACAAAACCAACAAGAAGAGCTTATTATTCAACCTATAGCCAATAAAAAGAAGTCCAGCCCAGGCCAGGAACCAGCTGTCTGGGGGAGTTTAGAGTAGTATTAAAATACGAATCCACTGGGTTTTGGGGTTCTGGTCATTTTTAGGTTTTACATGCAGTAATGGGCACTGACATAGCTGCTATTATAATTTTCGACCTTTTCATATTCTGTTCATTGTTCATGGCATCAAGACTTTACTGAACGGACAAATTGGATCAGACCTATAAAAATATAGTAGACATAATTACTAATAAAGGGTTGTTATATGTATATTGTTTTGACTAAAAATGAACCATTTTGAATAGCCATATTTCAATAATACAAAATGGGTTCCAGGAAAATCTCAGTGATATTAAATAGCAGGTTATAAAAAGAATTTTTTTTCTGATTTTTCTCTTTTGATATTTCACTATTGACTCAATCTGGCAGGTACCAGAAAAAAACAAACAAAAAAACCACATTCAAATACATGCCATTAAGGGAGGTTTTCTGTTTGTTTGTTTGTTTGTTTGTTTATCTCTATCTGGAAATTATAACAAATAACAATGTATACAATTTCTTTTTCTCTCATTAGTTTAAAGCTAGAAAGGTGGAATAATCTTCTCAAAGAGAGAAAAATACAAAACAGTAAAATGGCAGAGAGGTTCCCTCCCTCCCCTGCTGTTTCTGTCCAGGGGGAAACAAGGAAACACAGAAGCCTTTCTCCTCTCAAAAAAGCATTCATGGGTAAACAAATTGGTGCCACTTTCCTTATGCCCCTAAAGCAGTGAGTACAGCCTGGGGAGAAAGGATCCATCTTCTAGGCCGACAGAACAATGGCTGAGCTGCTCACAGAAATCAGGGGTTTGCTGGACCAGTGGAATTCCCACACCACATGCTTGAGGCACTTAACTAGCCGTTTGCTGAGATGAAACCAGCTAATTGAATTTAAATTAATGATGTACATTTCTTTTCGTTTAAGTTGTTAAATTGTATTTCCACGTTTGATAGTCATTTGCTAAATCCTGGGAAAACATTGCATATATAATAATATGCTTAAAAGTCCCTGTTTCATTAAGGGGAAAAAAGAAGTTATATATGATTTACTCATTTCAAACATCTGTATTTTAAAGGCACATTAGTCTAATCAGCAGAAGGAATGAGTTATTAATTTAAATTTCAGTTCAGATGTTCTTTAAGAAGACTATGTCATGAACAAATTATACCCTCCTTCTTTCCATCTTTCCCATAATGGAGAGACTTGATTCACTGTCTTCAACAAGGAAAGACGTGTGGAAAAATAAATCATTGTTTCATAACATAGTAATTCTGATTATTTTTCATTAATCAGACTTTTTACTCTTCAGCTTTTTGTACCCTAAACAACAGAAGTAAAAATAATTTACTCAAAGACAACTAATTTGTAAACCTGAATAGCTAATCTGTCATAGCATAAGGGACTTGATTCTTTATTCTTTGCTAATTTGGGGAAATATATGATTGAAAAAAAAGAACAGAGCACAAGGCATGTTTCTTTTAAATATGTTTTTATTTTTATTTCTTATTTTTAACTTCTGACTGCTATTTTTATCTCTAGAAATTAAATTAGATGACATACATTATCTGTAGGGTATAGGTACACTGGGGCTGTAGGAGAGTAACAGAAAAATGATGGAAAACCTCTTGATTCCTGGGACTAGGAAATGTCCAATATCAAGGTCTGGGTGCCCAGGACCACATGAGGAGTCAGGACCAGAGCTGGCCATCAAGGGAGGTGGGAAGTCCATTCTAAAGAATTAATCCTCTCATGATTAGAATCTGTAAATGATGGAAACTCCCCTGTCCCTAGCATAAGCCCAACACAGAGGCAAAGTTTCTGCCGTGCACAACCTGGTACCTCCCCGAAGGGGGTTGTGGGTAGTGCAGCCACCCAGAGAAGACTGAAACTGCTGCCCCAAATTGAGAAGTCCTCCAGTCTCCAATCTGCTCCACCATCAGCCCACCAACAGTCAACTGTGGAACCATGGCTGGGGATCACAGCTCCAGCTCACTCATGGGAGAGATCCCCAACTCCAGGTTCACAGGAGGGGACCAAAGATCCAAGTTCATAGGAGGGGACGATAGCTCCAGCTTCACAGGCGGGTACCACAAATTGACTCATGGGAAGGGACCAAAGCTCCGGGTTCACAGGAGGGACCACTGCTTCAGCAAACAGGAGGGGACCACAGGTCCAGGTCCACAGGAGGGGACCACCGTTGTCCAGTGGCTCAATGGATAACACATCTGACTATAGGTTAGAAGGCATAGTTCTTGAAATTTTATTCATTATTAGTATCTATAGTGAATTTAAAATGAACACACAAAAGACTGTAAATCTTGGGTTATACTACATAGAGATGTGTGCTTTCTCTGTAGATAACATTAGAGTGCAAGTAAGAGTGAACAAAGAGGATACAGATTCGGGCGTAGTTCCAGCTCTCTGGAGCCATGGAACTCAAGCCTATTCCTTAATATTTCCCACTAAGTATTCACTCAATTTTGAACACCCCCCCAAAAGGCAATTTATACAGTTCACCTTGTCTTTTTTATTTTTTCTTTTTCTTTTTCTTTTTTTTTCTTTCTTTTTTTCTTTATCTTAAAGGAGCGTTTTATCAAGCAAAATATTTTAAAACATCTGAGAATGCTAGAAAATGTATGTAAAATAAGATTTTTTTATCCTAATATGTGTGCATGAGTAGGCACACGGGAAAACCACTCTTGTGCTTGCAATAATAATTGATACAGATTGTCACACGTTTTGTCTAGAAGCCTAAAATAGTACTGCAGTCGCTAGGTGACAGGAATCAACTTTTATGATTGAATTGTTGAGTTAGTCTTTCTATATTAAGTAGTCAGTAGATGACCCATGGCATGTCTGAAAGTCTTTCTTATGTATAGCCATTACCTGGGCAAAGCATGCCAAACCTGAGCCAAATGTGTCTATTATTCTGATGTGACACTGGACCATGAGATTCTGGTTCAGACCTGCCTTCGGTTCCTCTTTGGCCACGACAATGTGTAACTTCCCTGTACCCCATTCCACTGTATCTGTCTGCACCCCATGACATACATCCCAAGACCTGTCTTCCATGAGAAACTCAAAGCCTCCCTGTTTTCATAATCCAGGTCTTCCAGCTGCAGATCAACTTCAAGGAGTTCTTTGAATCGGCCTCATGTGGAAGTGACCAGTTGATCTGACAAACTGCTAATCCCCCAAATTGTTGTCAATGGGACTGAGCACTCTCAGGAAAACAAGAAGGAGTTGTTTTGCTTTTTTGGGTTTTCTAATTCATAATTATGATTTCTCATGGGGCCCAATGTTATTTCCTGCCTTAAGATGTTGTGAACTACTATGCATCCATAAAATTTTCTTTTTAATGGAATGGGTCAAGAGGGTCATCCGTAACAATATATATTCCAGAGACATTGCCTTTGCTGCTCAGTTCATTGATTTCTTTATGACTCACTAGAGAACAATCCTTCTCTATCACCTTAGACTTATATCTTGCAGTTTGGGGTCAACATACACAAGTTAGTGTTTTAAAACAACCTACTTGTATTGGTTACTTTTCTTCTGCTGTGATAGAAACACTGACCAAAGCAACCTATGGAAGGAAGAGTTTATTTGAGCTTACAGTTCCAGGGGAACTACAGTCCATCATGGTGGGGAGGCATGGTGGCCGGAGGTGGCTGGAGCAGGAGCAGCAGAAGTTAAGCTCTCATATCTTCAAGCAGGCACAGGAAGTAAGAGAGTGACTGGCGACCTGGCAAGGCTTAAGAACTCTCTAAGCCCCCCAACTCAGTGACATGCTTCCTCCAGGAAAGCCACACCTTCTAAGACCTCCCAAAACAGTGCTGCCAACTGGGGACAAAATGTCCAAATACTTTGAAGCTATAGGGTGTATTCTCATTTACACTATCACATTACTTATTTGATTTATAATAAAACTTTTAGAAGTGAATACAAATGTTAACAGTTAAAGGTAAAATTCACTCTAACTTTCAGAAAATTATGATCAGTAATTATTCAAAGAATGTGCTAATAGGTTGGAAAGTCATTTCCAAAGAGGACTTCCAAGAGCCCTGGGAACCATGGCACTGTGGGAATGGGTGCCTAGCCTTCCAAGCTGGTATTTAAGGAGGCTTGCTCAGTGAGCACAGTGTAGAGAAAGTTATACTTAAGAAATTTACTCAGTAATGCATCTTTTTTTATTTGGGGCGGGGGTTGATTTGGTTTTATTTTTGTTTGTTTGTTTGTTTGTTTGTTTGTTTGTTTGTTTTGGAAACAGCATGGCCTTATAGCCCCAGCTGGCCTGGAACTCACTATATAGACCAGATTGGCCACAGTCTCACAGAGATCCATCTGCGTTGCCTCCTCAGTGCTGGGATTAAAGGCATACACCATCACATCTGGCCTGTAATGCTTTACGAGCACCACATTAAGATGGGCACAATGATACAGATTAAGGGGAAGCAGAGGCAGAGAGTACAAGTGTGAGGTGAGCATGGGCGTTTTAACAAGATCCTGTTTCAAAACTGAAAGACTAGGGATATAGTGATTGGTAGTGCTGTTTCCTAAAATGCACAAGACCTGGGTTCAATCTCATATGGATATAAGGAATCACCATGTGATAATGTAATTTCAAATTTCAATATTTTTTTTCCTAGTGAGCCCCAAATCATTGCTTTTCAATGGGCATGGGATATACAACTGTGGCTATTAATAGTTTAAAGTAACAAAACAACCAAGAAAAACAAAGGACCCAAACATTACCCCCACAGTACTCCTGTTTCCAGTGACTCGTAAGGGAGGCTGGATAGTAGTATAGGTTCCTGAGTGTGTTTGGATGGAGACCCTCCAGACTTCCTTTCTACCAGCTTGAATGCCATTTTGTCTTCTGCCAGCCAGAGAAGTCTTTCTGTTGCCTTGGTGAAGATCAGCAGTGACGCTGCACTCCAGGAGACGTTTCTTGTTTAAACAAGTTATGAGAACATTATTTGAAGAGTAACAGCCAGGTTATGTACCCCATAAAAGTACAAATGATTTACAAATATTTAACAAGGAGAAAAACTAATTATGCTGGTCCTGTCACACAGAGACCAACCTCAGAAATGGTATAATCAATATGGGAATGTTAGCTGTAATATAGTCTGTCAGCTTTTTAACCAACCAAAAATAAATAAATAAATAAAAACACTGAAAGTCTATAAATAAAGTTGAGACCTCTTCCTCAGTCCCTTGAGAATAGTGTGGCTTTACAATGGGACACTAAAGAAAATAAAATAGTTCCCTTCTGAACCCTAGCTGATATTTTTCAGACCCTGTTTTCCCCACGTTCACTGGGATTTGACTGTACTTTCGACTCAGGAAACCCTTTTCTTATATATACATTCGAAGAAATACTCTATAGTTTTCATGACTATTACATAGTTATATAAACTTAATCATACAGATGTGTAGAACATCTCAGAGCCCAGGAACATCACTGATAGGGAACTGTAACTCTCGAATGCGGTACAAAATGTGACTCTCAGCAGGTTGATCAGGAGGCTTATCTGGCAGCCAGGAGTCAGAGTCTATGGATTTAGTTCTCAGCTCTGATCACTCACTAGTTATGGTCAGGGATAAACCTCATGTGTTACAAAACCTCCACCTGGAACACAAGGAACACAGTGGGGCTCACTTCACAGGGTTAGGAAGATTTAAGTGAATAATACATGAAAAGTTCTGGAGCCTATCCCTGGAACCTAGCAAATAGTCAATAATATACATTATTCACACACACACACACACACACACACACACACACACACACACACATGCACGAGTCCCCATGTTCCTATTTTTCCCTGTGGTTTCTCAGCTTTGCCAGCTTCTGGGTACAAATAAATTCTAGTAAACTAATCACAGTCACCCACATTTCACTGGTCTTTGCCAGCACCTGTCAAATCTTTGGACATTAAGCAAGTACCAGAAGATCCATACCTATGTGCCCTCTTCTAGCTTCACCAACACTTACCAGATACTTACCGGGCTATTTGCATGTGCTCATGGAGCATTTGTAATGTTTGCTCTTGGCACTGGGTCAGCATCAGGTTCCTGAGAGTAATGCTTTGCTATGGTAACTGCCACTAAAATCTACAGCAATCAGATCAATGCTAAGGCCTATGCCCCTCCTGATGCTCCCAAAGATGTGACTTGGAAGGAGTCAGAAAGAAAGTTATGTGGTATCACGCTTCTATTGCCGTTCTGCTTGTGAGCCCCTCAGAAAGGATACCATTGCACAGCATGTTATCTTAGCAAGGCACTAACATGTTCTTCTGTGGTATTCACTTCTAGGTCCTTGGCCTCCTAGCCACTCTGTAAGGTTTGGGGGGAGATGTGCAGAGGGCCACAGTGGAACTGATGACCAAGAAAAGCCTCACACTTTCCTCTCCATCTCAGGCATCCTTCTCAAGCATCTGAATGAAGACACTGTCCCAGCCAACTTTCTAAGGAAATCTGATACTTGAGATCCCGACCTTGAGATCAGCTTTTCATTCATGTCCAGACACCTCTGCACACCAGATTCTGCTAGGCATAATCTCCCTTTATGTGATTAAAGCAAAGTGAATTTTTTCTGTGTCACAACAGGATTTTTACCTCATATGGTTGGGGAGCATGATTTGACCTACGCATATCATATTAATGGCTATGACAGGATTCCCTGTGTTACACATTCAGAGATAGGAACCAAACATTGCTTCTGCATGTAAAGTTCTCAGAGTTGGGCTGCCTCTGATTTGTGGCTTTGTTTCAGTAGTTTGGGTTGGTTACCACATTTTACATTGTAGTGACTTTATTGCTGCTGTCACAACAGAGCAAAGCAGCGATTATCTTATAACAAACTAAAGCTGCATTTTTAAAGCACTGCATCTAACCAAACTACAGTGGTATAACACCTAATTTACAGTTTATTCCAATTGCCTGGACACAAGGAGCATAAAATAAAAATAAAAAATGTATATTGGTTTCCATTGACGCATCTGGGCCAAGCGCTTTGAAAGTTGGGAGGATGGTTATAAAACAGCCGGGGAGGCTCCAGGTTGTTCCTGAGACTTCTATTTAGAGCTGGACAGCTGAGTGCACACCAGGGTAGACTTAAAGGTGTGTCCACACGGTAGACAGACATGAAGCTCAGGTTCCCACACTCCAGGTGTCAAACAGAAGCCAGGTTCTCCAGTCCGGTGCGGAAGCACCTTTCTTGAGCTGCAGACTCTGTTGTTTAAGGGATTCTTAGAGTCCCTGGAAGGTAAAAAATATTCTCAGAGATATTCCTGTAGGACAATCAGTGAAGGGCTTGGAGGAGGTAAACACAGCCTCAGAAATGCAAAGTGGCTTGTTTGTGCCCTGAGAAAACACTTTGGTTTGTTTCCATGGGTGGTATTGCCCAAAGACAAGGGTGAGCTACTAAATATAAAGACAGGAAGGCTCCGTTCCCTTTTCCCTCTGTGAGTTTCCATGTAGTATTGTAAAGGTGCAGAGGGGTCTTGTTCCTTCTCTCATTCTAGATTAACCTATTCTTCACGACTTAATCCTTCCAAGAGATAATGTGTAAGAATATCAAAAGTGCTATTACAATGCCCTGCCTGGTACCGCCTTTCCTGCTTCACCACAAGGGCCTAGCGGAGTCTCTTCCCTTGAGTTTCCTGAACTCTCAGCTACTCCACAGATTAGTTGATACATCAGCTAGATGGTATCATGCAGGCTGGATGGCATCACACGGAATGGAGAAGTATAAACACAGCAGTATTTGGGAGACTGAATGGGTGGGGCATAGCATGGTGCCCAGGGAGCGGGATTTAGAGGACTCTTGGATCTCTGGTGGCTATGAGTTCATATGATTGTGGCATTTATTAAGACAAGAAACATGGTGGAGGTAGGTATTTAAAAGATCAAAGAATTTGTTTTCTCATTTTTGATAAAGCCATTAAGTATTCCAAGATTTTTTTTTTTTTTCTTTTTTGGTCTTTTTGAGACAGGGTCTCCCTGTAGTCCTAGCTGACCTGAGACCAAGCTGGTCTCAAACTCCCAGAGATCTGCCTACCTCTTTCTCTCAAGTGCTAGACACTTGGCTAAGTATTTCAAGAATTCAATACTTAAATTATCCCCTCACAACCAAGGTGTATACAGGTGCACACTTGTAATCCTAGCACCAGGGAGACTGGGGCAAGAGGACTGTGATTCTAAGGTTGGCCTGGTACAGAAAGTGAGATATAGCCTCCCTCAATGCAAAGCAAAACAAACAAACCTTTCTCTCCTTTGAATTGCAATCCTTATTTTTCAGCTTGGCAGGGATGCTTTCAGAGGTTGATAAGTATAAAGTGGCTAAGGACTAAAGGAGTATACTTTCCCTAAATCCAGGCCAAGCCTGTACTTCAGATGGCATTTTGCCATCCTCCTCTGGCTCCATTCTGCCAAGAAGGGGAGGAAATTCAAGGCTGCAGCAATGGATAGGAACAGATGCTGTCCCTCACAGCCATGTTCCACACCCTCCAGGTCTGCTTCTCAGGCTGACATTGCTAATTTTTTTCTGTGAGCAGACTGAATTGTTGATACCTACATCTCTGAAATGGTTCGGATAAGTTAACAGGTGACTGCTTGCATGAGCAGGCTGTGGAAGAAATACAGACACACAGGCAGGGGTGTATCCATATATGGTGCAAAAAATCAAGGGTTTTCTGACATGAGACAGAATTCGGGA
The DNA here is from genome assembly GCF_000622305.1 of Nannospalax galili. Classification (NCBI taxonomy): domain Eukaryota; kingdom Metazoa; phylum Chordata; class Mammalia; order Rodentia; family Spalacidae; genus Nannospalax; species Nannospalax galili. Next base: position 938,980 of record NW_008346414.1, read on the forward strand.
CTTGAAGAGCAGCCTTCCCTTGACTCCAAAATTCTAGTGAGGAATTCCAAAGAATCTCAAAGTTTTAAATTTCAACTGGAATCCTCAGGTTATTAAAAGCAGATAATGAAGAAATACAGCATGTTTTCTTCGGCTATTTCTTTAGTGGATGACCGAGTTATTATTTCTATGGTACATGTCTGAGTCTGAAGGCACTGTGGGCTAAGGCTGTCCGGAGTGCTCCCTTCCTGCCCGGGTGTGGAAGCTGCAAATGTCCGGTTATGCCCTCCTTTTCAGTAAGTTGGACACAGAACAGAAATGCCACAGATTCAGGAGGCGGGAAATGGTCTTAGGAAGTTGGGCATCAGGGGCACCTGGCTCTTTTCTCCTTAATTACTTTAACATGTCAGTTGCTTGGGCCAGGACCTACTGTAGTAGAATCAAACTCTAATCATGCCATATTAATTTTTCCTCTCAATATTTAAAACAATTGCATTACAGTATCTAATTTTGTTTGCTTTCTCTGCCTTACCTCCTGGGTATTGTACTGAATTTCTTTGTGTTTTCACAAGCTGCAACACTCACCCACATTCTGCCAATCATTCAAAGGATTAAAATACTCTCCTTCCTTGCAGTTTTTAGTGTTATCTGTGTTTCTCTGGTTATTGTTTGGAGTTTCTTGCTCTGTCCCACTCCTCTGTCACTCTATCTTTCTTCTCTACCTCCTTTCTGTACATCTGGGAGTAACATGTACACAGGAAATGCTTCATTGTTTCAGAGTTTAGTAGGCAAAACTGAATGACGTAGGGGCTGGAGAGATGGCTCAGTAGTTAAGAGCAAGGACTTCACAGGATCCTTGTTTGGTTCCCATCACTCACTCCAGTTCCAGGGGATCAGATACCCCTTTCTGGCCTCTCATGGTTCTTCATGCCCGTAGTGCACATCAACTCATGCACACGTGTGCACACACACGTGAGAGAGAGAAATGTTTTAAAAGACCATCTTTTAAAAATGTCCAAGGTAAAATACAGAAAAGTGCCCACAGTCTTCACAAAGACCAGGGATCCTCAAAAAGAGGCAAGAGCACATCCTTCTGGCCCTGCCTTCATGGGCAAAGCAAGGAAGAAAAGGGGAAATGGCTTATTGGAGATGATGGCAAGAGAAAAAGGAACTTTGGAGGGACAGGGGCATCCATAGCATATGGATGAATTTCTTAAGCAAGTCACTGAATTGAAGTATTCGCCTTTTACTGCACATCAATTTAGTTACTAGAGGTGAATGGAAGTGAATGGGCATCACAGGGCTAACTCCTTCACCCACACTTACTAAAAGCCCCTGTCCATGCACAGGAAGCTTCTCCAAAGTGGAGGGTAACTTCTGCTCGCGGGATGCCTGCTGTGCCTTTGGCATCAATGTCACACGTACAAAAGCAACAGAGGTTGAAACTATTTTCTCAGAACAGGCAAAGGACAAATCCCAGTCTCACCTGCCATATGGTGCTTGTTGACATTTGTTCCACAGGGAAATGAAGGGCATTTCTCTTCTGCACAGATAGGCCAACGTGCAGAGATGTAAGAGCAATTTTTAGTCACCTGTGCTATGCTAGACCACTCAGTTCCATTTCCCTTTGACCTCTGCCCCTTTGCCTGGCACGTTCTGGAGTAGGATTTCCAGCTGTCTGTGCAACCCAAAATCTTGGCACAGCGTTGACTTGTAGACAAACCGAGGGAGAAGTAAGTGTTTTGTTCCTTTATCTGTGCTTGGGATAAAGCAGTCAATACAGTCTGCTTCTTGTCCTACTCACACTGGAAGTGGTGATTTAAAAAAAAGAAAGAAAAAAAACTAGCCATGAGCCACAGGCCGTATGTGACTTAAACATATTGCATACGTTTCTTGACTCCAGGAAAATAAAAATGATAGCAAACCTAAGAACTAAGAGATCTCACATAATCTGTTTACATTTCTGTACCAAAATATCTTTTGATGGAACAAAAGATGTCAGGAACTGAATCATGTTATTTGCCTTGACATCACAAATTAAGAAAGATATAATGTGTTTTCATTTTCAGTAGGCTGCATGCCCTGGCAAGGTAAGTAGAGACTGCACACAGTGCAAGTTCAATCCCAGTACCAATCCTACAGTTTTCAGCCCCGTGACCTTGAAAAGGTTTCTTAATTTCACTTTGAGCTTCCTTGTCTATAAAGGGGGTTAAATGAGACAGTAGCTTACATTTTGAGGGTCACAGGAAATGACAGTGCAGGTAGGGCTCAACGAATACACATGCATTGTCAGTGCCTCTCCATTCACAACCCTTAGCATTCAATCTTCCTGTGTCCTGATGAGAAGTTATTGAAGTTAAGTGAATAGGCACTGAGTTAACACTCTCATACGTTGTTGTCTTGGGACTCTGAGCAGCTTACTTAACTTTATCTTTGAAATTTAAATTAATAGTTGAACTGACTTCACAGGGTTATGCTGTGAATGAAGAGAGATGATTGTATGAAATGCTTATCCAAGAACCCCCTTCAAGTAGTGCTGATTTTGCTGCGCTGCTCCTTGGTCATGTCTTATTTTCTCCAGCCCTAGCCAGGTATCACAGTGATATGTTCTGATGCCAAGCTCCATTCGTAAAAGTTCCTGAGCAAGTCCAGACCAAACTGCAAAGAGCTCTATCAGCTCCAAGTGATCAGCTAAATAATCTAAAATCAGTTTCTTGTAAGAAAAACATTTTATAGTGATACCCCATGTATTGTGATTCCACTCTTTAAAAAGTGTGTTCCCTTTATAATCTTCTTTAATCCCAGATTTGCACCCTGTGTTATAATATGCCAACGCAGGGAATATAAACTTCTTTTCCTCTTTAGCAACATATGAGACTGAAAGCCACAAGTGATTGTTAACCTTGATTATCAACTTAACTGTATTAAGGAACACTTAGAAGCTTAGCAAAGCTCCCCTCTGGATATATCTATGAGGGTGTTTCCAGAGAAGATTAGTGAAGGTGGGAAGACCTTCCTCGAATGTTGGTGGCACTATCTCATACGCTGGGAAGTCTGGTGGAAAAAGAGAAAAGAATGAAAACCGATAGCTCAGGTACTCTTTCTCTCTGCTTCCTGGATGTCATTAGCTGAGCTTCCCGGCTCTGCCCTGTGCTCCCCACCATGAGAGATGGAAACCTATGAGCCTGTAAATCAAAAATAAATCGTCTCTCCCTTAACTTAGTTTCCTCATGCATTTTGTCACAGCTACAGAAACTGATTGCAGACAGAACACGTTTAGAGGATCAGCCACAATCATCCAGATTAGGAGAATATACAGAGAAGAGAAGGGCACAGCTGAGTCAAGGAGTCGACGCATACCTTGGAGAATGGGGAGAAGACAGAGATTGAGATCCCACATTTTTGGATAGACTGTTGAAATTTGAGCTGCTTTTCCACTGCAGAACAAGGAGAAGGATGAGGTGAGATGGGCTAAACCAGTTCTGGGTCAAATGGACGTTCTTTATTTGTATATCTTCTTAATTGTATTGAAAAAGATATTTGCACATTGCATATACTTGTATATGCATATGCACTAATGCTGGTCCTTAAATAGCCCACATTTTTATGTTAGCTTATGAATGTTTCCAAAGAGTTACTAAACTAACTCTTTTTAATGTCAGAAGCCATTTCTTTCCCATCTGAAAGGAACCTTGCTTTAGTATTAGACTTAAGATCCATTGAATGCTAAAATACTCTGAGTTTTATTTTCACTATTTCTCTTTATTTTCACAGTACCTTTGTCTTATATTATTATAATCTACTTCGGATATGAGGAAATTCAGGCACAAAGAAGTGAGGAACTTTTTAGTGTCAAGTAGCTAAGAAGTTCTAGAGACTGAATTTGGATTTACATAATCTGTGTTTCTTCACATTCAGTCCCACTGAACAGGGTACTTCTTTCCCCCTTGGGATGCATTTAACAATATCTAGAGACTTCGAGTCATTGAAACTTGGGAGAGAAGTGAGGTCAGGGTAGGGACAGGTAGAGATCACAGAAGCAGCTAAACGTTCTGTATCCAAGTGCTGCAGACACATGTGAGGAAAGATGGGAGTCGTGATTGTATTGCTTCCTGAAGCTTCCGTTCCCATGTGCTAGTCTCAAAACTCTCCTGCCATCTAAAACAAAAGAATCCCTATATGCTCAGTGAACTGGGCCTGAGATGTCCCCTCAGGTTGCTGTAATCAAGAGAATCCCAACTAATGCATATACAAGGCCAGTTTTCATTTTAGTCTAGTCATAGGCATTTCAAAGATGGATGTGGTTTCCACATGTGCAGCTGACTGTTCACCACAGACCAGAAAGAATATGCCTCGTGTTTTTCTCAACACATATCAATATGCTTAATTAGCACTTTGGGAAAAAAAAGTGATAGCAGTGACCTATAAGACATTACACTTATCACATGGCCAGGCCAGAAATGATCACAACAGTATGGTTTTCTACCTTTAATTTGGAAACTATGTTTCAGTGAGAAATACATTCTCAAACATTTAGGGTTAGATGCAGAGCCATATTCATCACAGATGAATATGGAACCATTTTAATGGACATTTTCCTTTTCCTTCCATTGTGTCCTTTTGGATCTCATTCTAATCCTGTGTGAATAGTAATAGGCTACAGTGTTCTAGAAATATAATTCTATGTATCAATGTGTTCAATGGACACTGAGGACCTTTCCCTGTTCAGTTACAATTAAATGACTACCAACAGCTAGAAACAACTGGAGGGCTCAGAAATAAAATAAACATGTAAAGAAAGAAATGAATCAAATGTTCATGTGTGAAACCTAGTAAACATACAAATTCAGTATGTAGAGCAGACCTAGAAACTAGCTCCAATACCATTTCTGTGTATTTCCCAGTAGCCACCAATAGATGGGATGCTAATATTTATTTAAAAAGCTCTTACTCAAAGTACTCTGTGAAGACTGGACATGTCACTTGCTTGTGGCTTGAGGCTTACATGTTGACACTTGGCAATAATAAATCTCAGAGGAGCCACCACTTTTCATATGACTGTTGCAGACCTGGGTCCTTCATATACAGATAATTTGTAAAAATGCATATTCAAGCTAAACCAAATCTTAATTGATTTGATTTTACTTAAATTTTAAGATGCTCTTAATTGTTTTCTGTGAAGTCTGTTGCTTTAAAGCATCTAAAGTTGCCCAGTGAAGCAAAAATACATCTGGTATTTTTATTATCAAGTTCCTTCAGCTGGTTAAAACAAAGAAGCCTTTAAGATCTCTGTCATTAGTGAAGATGCTAAGCAATTCTCAAATAGATTTCTTCCAATGAAGAAGAGAAGTTGTCATCATAGAGAAGACAAAAAGGCAAAAATGTCTTATGTGGCCCCAATGAGACTACGGTTGTTGCCCCCAAGATGCATTAAAATCAGACAAACCCAAGCTTAAGTGGTGGTATATTCCTCTACTCTCAGCACCTAGGATGCCAAGACAGGAAAATCATTAGTTCAAGGTCAGGCTGAGCTGCATACTAAAACCCTGCCTCAAGACAAGATTAAATAAATAATAAATAATAAATAAATAAATACACCATAAGGTTCTCACCTACATCTGCCATTATAGGTGTATTATGTAGGTGTCCTTACATTTCACTATGTTATCTATACTTTTGTCTCACAAAGTATTTCACACTGAGACAACACTGTAAAACATATTGTCTATCCCTTCCTCACTCCTGTGGGTCCAGATTATATAACTTACTGCCTTACCCAGTTTCATATGGAGGATCTTTTTTATCCAAGCTAGCTATTTGAGAGATTGGATTATAAAACACATTTCTTTCAAGCCTAGCAAAATATTTGCAAAGTACCTAGCGATCATTTGATGGATGGAGTCATGCACCAAGACAGGATAGAAAAAAAAGCCTAGCTGAAGTTCGTACTTCCGGTGTACTAGTCATGGTCACCAGAAATGTTAAACCTCCAAGTCCTAGTTCCTCCATCTGCAATCTGACACTGATGCTTCTGGCCGTAGAATTTGGTCTTTCCCTGTCTACAAACAAGTAGTGAACAGGACAACAGTACAAAATAACTGCTTTGAATGGGGGGTGACAGGTGATGCAGAACTGTGACCCCTGAGACAAAGGAAACATGCTAGACAAAACCTGCACTCATTCTGGCTTTCTGTGTGGAAGTAGCAGTGAAGCACAGGAAAGAGAAGGGACATCAAAGATGAAAACATTCTATCCATGAGGAGATAGGTTTTGGAGGGAGGAGGAGGAGGAGCAGGAAGAGGAAGAGGAGCAGGAGGAGGAGCAGGAGGAGGAAGAGGAGAAGGAATAGGAGGAGGAGGAAGAGGAGGAGGAGGAGGAGCAGAAAGAGGAGGAGGAGGAAAAGGAGGAGGTAAGTAGGAGGAGGAGGAAGAGAAGGAGGAAAAAAGAGGAAGAGGGAGGAGGAGTGGGGAGGAGAGGGGAGGAGGAAGAGGTGGCTATAATATGTGGTGCTGAATCCTGTTGAGCTGGATGCAACACAGAGAAGGAACTCCTCTAGGAGGCTTACAGGTTAGTCGTGAGTCTCAGGTTGGACAGTGCAGAAGGGGATCTGTAAAGGCTCAGAAAAGAGAAAAAAACACTGGACTCTATAAAACAGAAACACCAAGAATTCATGCAGGGCTGGAAGATATTCATATTTGCCCCAGCCAGACTGGAGAGAAAAAAAATTTCAACACCAGGAAAGAAAGGTGATATCACTAGAGACCTTAAATCCATTTAAATACACATTAAGACAATATTATTTTTAAAAGCACTAAAGTTGACAGCTTCGATGAAACAGATAAGTTGTTTGAAAGAAAGAAATTACCCAAACTGACACTAGAATAAATAAAAAGTATAAATAGCAATATGTGTTAACAAATTGAATTAGTAATTTTTGAACATTCCCAAAATGAAAATTCCAGGTCCAGATAGCTTCACTGGTGCATTCTGTCATTCATTTTATGAGAAATTGTGCAAATTTTGCAGAAACTTCTTCAGATATTAGAAAATCATAGAACATTTCCAGATACAACTCTGAATCCATCAATACCATATTTCAAACAAAGAGTGGATTGGGCAGAGGGTACCAGAACCTGAAGGTTAGCATCTTTCAAGAGGATGAATTCAGAAGAAACAAACAAAATGCTGTAAATCAAATCTAGTAACAATCTGAAATGACACATGATAAACAAGTAGGTTTATCTCCAAAATGCTAGGTTATGAGGTAAAGCAGTGTGAGTGTGTGTGTGAGTGAGTGAGTGTGTGTGTGTGTGTGTGTGTGTGTGAATCATAACAGGTGAAGGAAAGGTATTAGAGGCATTCAATATTCACTCCTTATACAAACATCAGAAAACCATAAATAGAAGGAAACTCCCTGATCAAGTGTTTGTATCAGAAGCATAGATAGCCATCCTCATTACTGTTATTCAACATTACTTTAAGACTCCTAATCAGTGTAAAACAAAATGAAAAAAAAATACAATACCCCCATACATATTTGTTGCTCCACAAGAAAATTTATAATGCGTATTTCACAGGAAGAGAAAAAATGTTTTTATTCACAATGTGCTTGACTACATACTCACAATTCTAGAAAATCTACCAAAAAAAGCCACCTGACCTAATAAATTAATTTAGTGAGATTTTAGAATGCGAAGTCAACATACAAAAATCAATTGCACTTGCCCAAGTCTCCTGCTTGCTGTCACAGTTACTATGAGTTCATATGTGCAACTGCCCTGTTGTGGAAAACACAGCTTTGTTGAAGACATCCGTCACCTCACACTCTCACAGTCTTTCTGCCCCCTCTTCTGTGAAGTTCCCTGCAGGGAGGGGCATGATATAAATGCCCCATTAGGGATGAGCCGTCCACAGTCTCTTATTTCTGCACATTGACCAGCTGTGGGTCTCTGTATAAGTTGCCATCTACTGAAAAAAGAAATTTCTCTGATAAGGACTGAGGAATGCACTATTCTATAGATGTAAGTCATTAGGAGTTGGTTTAATAATATATCCTGTTAGCAGAATAAGAATAAGTAGATTCTCCCATTGGGTGGCCAACCTAGTTAGTCACAGAATTCTGTTCCTGATAATGATGCCAGGTATGGGTTCCATCTTGTGGATTAGGCCTTAACTGCAATCAGAAAGTGCTTGGTTACTCCTATAACACTTGTGTCACTGTTGTAGCACTGGGCATACCTTGGCCACTTGGTAGCTTGCAGGTCTCGCAGATGGGTAATGTTGGTGATAACTTTTCTCCTTCAGCAAGCACAAATAGCACTTTCCAGCACTATAAAAGGTAAGCAATAGGGATAAAGATTTGAAGTCAGAACCAGTTTAATTTCTCCAAGTTCTAGGATTCAAGTATGCAGTATTTTCAGAAATAATATCTTACCATCAAATTCTGGAAGGTAACCAAGAGCAACTGCAATAGCTAGCAATGTTTGTGGTCTGCAGGACACCACTAGCCAAGAATTCTAAATATGATAATCCATTCCTTCCACCAGGCTTTTTATTTGTTAGTCAACATCGAGGGGGAGCTAGGGGCCATGTCTCACCCTAGCTGAGGAGCTATTGGCAATTAACAGCTGCTGGAGAGAAAGAATCTTATTTTCTTTAATGGTATGACCCCTGGTAGGTTGACCATGCTCCAGGGAATGACTCATACCCAAGAGGTTGTTGGCAATAAAAATTGATCTCAGTGGACTTAAAAAATAATAAAAAGGCAGGGGTGGAGAGATGGCTCAGCAACCAGTAAGTTGGTCTTTCAGAAGACCAGGTTCAGTTCCCAACACCCACATGACAGCTACCAACTGTCTGTAACCCCAGTTCCATGGACTCTAATGCCCTCTTTTGGCCTCTACAGGTATTGCACAACATGGATGCACTTAGATACATGTAGGCAATATACTTATACATAAAATAAAAATAATAAATAAAATTTAAAAAATAGAAGGCAAGAAGTTGTATGGATAGAAAGATGGGAATGGACTGAGGAGATGGGAGAGGGGGACGAATATGATGAAAATACATTTCATGAAATTATCAAAGAATTAATAGAAATATTTAAAAATCAATTTTATTTCTAGATAAAAGTAACTAGAAAAATATGAACTGATCAGGGATAAATTTGTTCTACTGGCAAGACTACAAGATAATGTGAACATGAGTGAAATGAAGAGATGTATCAGGTTCTCTTTCATCAGACTGGTCAGTTGAACTATGTCAAATATTTTCAAACTGATTTATACTTTTACATAGCCACAATCAAAACCATGTCAGCTTTCCTTTTGGCCGTACTTGATAAGCTTTTCCATAAAATGTATATAGCAACCCAGAGCACAGAGAGTGAGGAGGTGGGTCACTCTGCCCCTGCTAGTTTACAGCCAGCCAGGTCTCTTCTTGTGAAGTGACAGTCTGGTCTGAGACACAATGGCAGAGCTTGGAGGGATTTAGTCATGTTGGGTGCCTGGTTGCCTTCAACTCTGGCAAAGTGGATTTGTTGCCATCAATGACCCCTTAATTGACCTCAACTGTATGGTTTCCATGTTTCAGTCTGATTCAACCCATGACAAATTCCATGCATTGTTAAGGCTGAGATTGAGAAACTTACCATCAATGGAAAGGCCATCTCCATCTTCCAGGAACAAGATCCTACCAGTGTCAAATGTATGATGTTGTTGCTGAGTATGTTGTGGAGTCTCTACCATGGAGAAGGCCAGAAGGCCACATGAAGGGTGAAGCCAAAAGAGTCATCATCTCTTCCCTTCATGCTAATGCCCCCATGCTTGTGATGAGCGTGACAACTCACTCAAGACTGTCAGCAATGCCTCCTGTACCAACAACTATTTAACCCTCGACCAAGGCCATCCATAACAACTTCAGCATAGTTGAGTGATTCATGACCACAATCCACGCCATCTTTACCACCCCCCCAGAAGATGGTAGGTGGTCCCTCTGGGAAATTGTGTTGTGATGACTATGGGGCTTCCCAGAACATCATCCCTACTGGTGTTGTCAAGGCTGTGGGCGAGGTCATCTCAGAGCCGAATGGGAAAGCTCACTGGTATTGCCTTCTGGGCTCCTATTCCCAATATGTGTCCACTGTAGACCTGACCCATCACTTAAAGAAATCTGCCAAACACAATGACATTAAGAAGGTGGTAAAGCAGAAATTAGAGTGCCCCCCAAGAGCATCGTGGATGATAATGAGAACCAGGTTATCTCCTGGGACTTTAACAGCCGCTGGGAAGTCCTGCTCCAACTGATTCCCCAATACACTGAGCATCTCCCTCCTAGTTTCCATCCCAGACCACCAGAAGAAGGGGAGAGGCTTAGGGAACTCTACATTCTTCTATACTATCAATCAAGTTCACTGCACTTGATCCTCCCCACAAATAACCAAAGCCATTACGAAGTAGAAGACTTGCAAAATTACTATCTTAGCTTAACCTACAAAATGCCACTGGCTGGGGGCTTGGAGAACAGAGAATTACTTTTCATAGTATGCGAGGCTGGGAAGTCCAAGATCAAGGCATCAAGAAATTCAGTTCCTGGTCGGGACTCTCTTCTTACATAGATTGCTTTCATCACCCCTCAAGGAAGACTGCTCTGTGGCTTCCCCTCTGATAGGGCACTAATCCTATCAGATCTGCGTCTCATCCTTATTATAGTACTTAGTCCTAATTGTTTCCTTACTCCAAATTCTAACACAGTGGGAATCAGGGCTGCAATACACAAATTTTTTGAAAGTTGGTGTTAAGTTCCTTGTACTCACAGTACCTGATTTTTACCATGTGAGCTTTATACTACAGTCGTAGTGATTATTTATACTACAGTCATAGTGATTATTTATACTACAGTCATAGTGATTAGGAAGTATGATATTTGTGTGAGGATAGACATATAGATGAAAGGAAAATAATAGTATGTGGATTATTCACACGTTATTATAAAAAATTCAGTTGATTTCTTTACCTTTGGAGAATTAACTCAGTAGAGGAAGGTACTCTTTGTGATAAATGTGACTGGAAGAATGGGACACCCAGATAAAGGTGAGGCAGGAATGGATCTCTACCTTTGCCCTGTAACGTGAATGACATGCAAATGGATTGTAATCTCCAACCTGAAAACTATAGCTATTAAATTCAAAGAATAATCATGGAAAAGATTCTTTATGATCCTTTGTAGGTAGAGTCCTCTTACACAGACACGCTCATCCATGAAAACATTAAACTTTATCAAACTTTAAAAAATCGTCATTTCTGTTTTAAGTCCCCACTGAGAAAATAAAATGCTAAAGCATGAAGTGAGGTAAAATAATTGTAATTCACATATCTGGCAAGGGTTTTATTCAGCACATGTGCAGTTATTTTATAAATCAGCTATTAAAAACACAACTTATTTTCCTAAACAATCAAACACTTGCAAAAGACTGGGCCATGTGCTGCATGAAAGGCTATCTGAGTGATGAACAAGTACAGAAAACTGCCCAACATCATAATCAGAGAAATGTAAACGCCACAGTGTGGCGACATTATAGGTCCACTAGAAAAGCTAAAAATAAAATGAAATCTGACAAGACCAAATGTTGTTGAGGATGTGGAGCAACTGGAATTCTTGAACATCAGATGGGAGTGTATATTTGTATTATCACTTTGGGAAACAGTTTGGCAGTTTCTTAGAAAGTGAAATATACATTTACCATATGACCCAGCAATTCCACACTTGAGTGTTTATCCAAGAGGAAATGTATCCACACAAGAAAACTTGTACATGAATGCTCGTGGCAACTTTGCTCATCACATTTAAAAACTGGAACCATTCCAAATTCCAAAAGCCAGAGAGTGATAAACAAATTGTTGTAAATCCATTTAATGGAATAATATCTGGGAATAACAAAGACCAAACTATGCAAAGTGAACTACGAAAAAACATGAACAAATCTGAGAAGAACATCCTGGAAGGCAGAAATCTGAAACCAAAAGTACACATCCTAAGACTCTATTTATAAGACATTTGAGCACGTGTAAAATTAGCATAGTATATATCGACAGGAGGCAGATCAGCGATTGCCTGAGCAAGAGCTGGGGTAAGTCACAGAGTCACTACCGTCCTGCAAAGTTCTTGAGAATGTGGGATTTTGACTTTGGTGTGGGTCATGGGGGTGTGCACATTTATTAACCTGTATACTTATTGAACAATATACTTATTGTATACTTAAGTATACAGTTCTCATTGAACTGTATACTTAAAATGGGTATGTTATAATATCTGAAGTAGACTCTTCAAAGAGTTAGTTAACCATTGCTACCAATATATAACTTAGAAAGATTTGGAGTACTTAACATTAGGCATGTGTTTTACAGAACTCTGCACGGTACTTGACAGGCTTCAAAAAAAAATGATAGGTCTTGCTTTTATCTCCTTTCATCAAACTCAGAATTTTCTAATTATTATGAAGGATATTAATAAATTTCGCATTTCTCTATATGTGCAGTAGTGACTTTTTAGAATCAATTAATTTTAGTTACTGATTATTCATAGGTACATTTTGAGAATTACTTATTATTTATTACTTTTGAAACAGTTTTCTTATATTTACATATTTATGAGAACTAATAGATGTGAGACAAAGTCATGTACTGTATCAGGAATAATGGACTTGGAGAAGTGAGGTGGGGGATTTACAGAGGAATAGGATTACTGTTTGGCCTAAGCAGAGATTGCGTTATCAGTCCACAGCCAAACTAACATTTTATAAATCTTTGCTTCTGAACAGGTAGAGGAATTCTATGCTGCTCCGAACATCCCCTACATATGGCCTATATGGCTTTTCAGGAATCGGTCCTACTTTATTATTTCTATAGGGTAATCTGCTTTGGCATTAAAAACCCAACTATTTATTCCACATATCAGAGAATAGCTGGTCTATTTTTTTCTCCTCATTTCAAAGTCTTTTCACCAATGCTGATCATTTTCTATGCATTCAGAGGATCAGAGAAATGCACCCTTTTTTAGATGGTGGAACCAAAGGGCCGTCTGCAGCCCTATCACCTCATGAAACACCACAAGCCCACACTGAGCTCACCATATTCACTCCCACCATGTGGAGGTCAGAGACTGATATCTGGTATCTTCTGCTATCAGTCTCCCCCATTGTTTTGAGTCAGGTTCTCGCACTGAACATGGAGCTCACTGCTTCAGCTAGACAGACTGGTCAATGGGCCTCATGGATCCTCCATTCTCTGCTTCCACAGGATTGAACCTGCAGACATGTGCCATGGGGCCTGGGTTGTACGTGAGTTCTGGGGAATTCTATAGTCAGGTTCTCCTACATGGCAATCACTTTACCAGTGGCGCCATCTCCACAGCCCCTCGGCGATTCTAATATTAGCCTCTGACTTCTGTTTCCTTTGTCATCCCTCTAGTTTAGCCTCACAATGATCTCTGCATATCAACCACATTTCCCATTATCCGTATTCCTTCAGATACATCAGCACATCGATGATAGAGTTTCAGTGCCTTTGCCTACTGAATAACGTACAGATCTTATCCTAACACCCAAGTCTCCTTAGTGCAGACATATGACTTTGTTATTGCGTACTTTGAAAGCCATTCTATTTTTCAGCATTTCTTATATAAAACATTTCAAGTTCTGCCTCAGACTTTGTGTCATAGCTTTAAAATTTCTATAATTCACCACTTTGCCATTCTCTCCAAGCTCTATTCAAGTCCTGTTTCCTCTGCAAAGGCTTCTATTTTAAATGCTATTTGTCACTGATTATTTCTTGGTGTAAAAAATCTGCTGGGCTTTTGATTCTTATATTCATTCATTCTCTCCAGTCAGAGACACTTCCAACTTGTTTAGATCAGTGTCTACCTAGGTGTGTTACTGGTTATGTTTTGATTTTGTTTTTACAAGATAAGGAAGCTAAAGTGTTCTTATGTCTCCATGTTGAATATTTATCATGCAATTATTTAGTCCCACGTATCCTTAGAGATCTTGTAGGAAGAGGCATCCTTCCCAAAATCATGTTCTGCACAGCTCGGCCCCATTTCTAAGCACTCAGACTCCCATGGAAATGGTGAGTTGTCGTCCCATATCACTGCTTGAAAAGTGGACTGCCCCAGTGTGAATGCCACTGTTGGGTGAAGTCTAACCTATCTGATCTTTGAAGACTCACTATTAATAAACCATCCTAAAGGTTATTGGTGCATAGGACTGTCCTCTGGTAAAATACATACAGGCTCCTTCTTCACAAGCTTGATTGCACCCACTTGCCTAGGATTGTCACAAACTTGTTGACTGTTAACCTTCCAACTAATCAGTTTGCCCTAGTTGCTTGAAGGGGAGGGGCTAAAGGTATATAAGCCTAGGAAGCTGTAGAGGAGGTCTCCTGCCATTTTGCATGGTTGTGACAAAGGCACAATCCATGCCTGGATGGGGACTTTCCAATGCAGGCTTAGGGGAGAGCATCCACACTCCTGTCAACTGTCACCCATTGCTCTGTAAGTAGCCCCCAAAACTCACTGGTTTCCCAGACTGTAGTTTGGTGAAATTACATCTCGATTTGTCATAGGAACCAAGGGAGGAGAGGGCTGGACATTGTTTGTGCCTCTCAGAAGGAATTTTAGCTACAGTTACCTATTTTAGTACTTATTCTCATGTAAAGTTCTCATCTTTTCAAATAATCTGTCATTTATTTGAATGAATTGACCACAACACACAGCTCCTCTGCCTTGCCTCCCAAACATTTTCTTTAGAGAGGGCACATATTTGTTAATTGGTTTGTTGATGGTGGTGATGTCACTTGGAGCTAATAACAACAATGCAGATTAAAGTTTGAGACAGTTATGAGAATCGACTACAGCTGTATTATGACATCAATGTACATATCACAAAGGAACATATATTCCGGGAACAGACATTTTTACAGGGGCAGGAGCTGAGACACCTTTAGTAAAACTGATTATTTTGATGACCATGGACTTCAGCATCAGAAATGTTCATCAATGACACATAGAAGAAATATACATTTCATATTTATAGTGCTATTGAGAAGACAGCATGGGTTATTAAGTAATATGCAAATGACTAATAATATAAGCTTGATTCACATTAGTGTCTTCTGAGTAATTTGTAAATGCTGCTTACTCCTAGCAGTCTCTGAAATTATGTGAAAGCTACCATTAAAATGTCCTCTCTGGTAGCCAAATTCAAAGATGCGTTGCTATTCTGTTTTTCATTTTCCTCCACATATTGTTGAAAAGTGATATTCATACCCATTAGACAAATGTAGTAGGAATTGTTGCAGTTATATATAACACATCAACACCTGCTTGTTTCTTCTCATTAAAAATGTGATATGTACTGAGATCTGGTTGCATTTGAAAGGGTGAAAATGCATATCAAAAGCAAATCAAAGATTTTGTAAAAGAGCAGTGGTGCAAAGCTCCGAGAGTATCACTTCTCGAAGATGATGTATTGAAATCTGTCCTTTCTGTGAATTTTTGTGTGCAGCCTCTTTAACTGGTGAAGGCTCCCTCTCCTAACCTGATGGGTTTTTAATGGATGTGTTGGGGAATGAGGTATAGGGCTTTCATTTATGCGACCTTTCTAGTGGAAGGTGAATAATGAGAGCATTCAACAAGCATCTTTTTGACTGCCACATCTTATTTTGCATCGTTGTGGGATTCATTTAAAGGAGACTTGGGCTGTGTTGGCATCTCAGATATGCAGAAGACTGAATGTTTCCAACTTCTAGAAACCTGCTTGGGATTTTCAGAATGATGCAGCTACACTATGTGAACTTGTTCTCAACAGCATGGACATGATATCAAGAGTTTCCAGGAAGTTCTAGACCATTAAAATGTATTTTTATTATGCACATAAAAACCTGATATTCACATAGATATGGGTCTCTGTATAAAGAAATACAAATAGCAGGGCATGGTGGCACACACCTTTAATCCCAGCACTTGGAAGGCAGAGTCAGGCAGATCTATAAGATCCAGGCCAGCCTGGTCTACATAGTGAGTTCCAGGTCAACTGGGGCTACAGAGGGACACTGTCTCAACCAAGGCAACCAAAACAAACAAACAAGCAACCAAAATAAACAAAAAGAAATAGAAATAGTAAAATGTGTATTGTGGCCACTGTGGTGAAAGAAATAGGCAGCAGATGTTTCGCTTTGTTTTAAATGCTGCTTGAGCTGCTAAGCACAAAGAGAAACAGACCAGCGATTCCTGACACTGGTCATCCATGGCATTTCCACGCTTGAACAATGTTGGATCCAATCAGATCTGTTTGAATCATTATGAAATCTCCCATCTTTTATTCTCCCCACTACCCGTTTTCCAACATGAGGTCGGGGCCTATGATTTGGCCTCATTTGACAGTGTCCTTAGAAGAATGCTTATATGAGTTAGCTGGTCATCCTCTCTCTTACAGTAACTTCTTTTAAAAATATATATATTTTTTCATTTGTGTGTATTTATATTTTTCTGTGTGAGCATATGCCTTGTGTGTGGGTGCTCATGGGGGTCCAAGGGAACACTGGAGTTTTAGACAATTATGAACCATAAAGCGAGTGCTGGGAACCAAACTTGAGTCCTCTGGAAGTACAGCAAGTTTGCTGAGCCATCTCTATAGGGCCTCTCTTACCCTTTTTAATAAGTATTTCTTTTAGTTTAATTTGTTTTATCTAACTGACAAGATATACGAATATGGACCAGCTAAACTTGGATTAACAAACTAGAGCATGGGGCTGGAGAGATGGCTCAGCATTTAATAGCACTGGTTGCTGTTGCAGAAGACTCAAGTTCTGTTCCCAGCACCCACATGGTGGCTAACAACTGTCTGTAACTCCAATTCCAGGGGATGCGACTCCCTCTTCTGGCCTCCGTGGGCATGCCACACACATTGTGCACTTATGTGCATGCAGGCAAAACAATCACACACATAAAATACAATAAAATTAATTTAAAAAAAAAACAAAAATGTATAAAAATCAACAGAGAATGTTATTAGGAAAAATTGGAAAGCTGGAAAAGGTAGACTAGCCACAGAGACAAACCAACTCAAATCTGAATAGTTCACAGTTAAGAATTTTTTCTCCCATAATGAAGTGGAAAGGAGTCCTAAGTAGTCACTCAGGGTCAGGTTCCTTCCACACCGAGAGCCCTCCACTCTCCAGGTTCTTGAAGATTTCTCTACACAACCAGTAGGGGCAGAATCAGGGTCAGAATCACTTGGGAAATTTTTATATACTAAGACATTGTCCAGAAATCAATCTGTAACATTAAACACAATTTAACTGCAAGAGAGACCAATAAATACAGTCTGCATGACCAGCAAGACGTGGGATGCCGTTTAGTAGACAATTGATGGTCAGTGCTACATGAATTGACAAGACAATTTCAGAACTACAGAGCAAAAAGAATTTCGGCAATCCACTACAGCCTCCTGTGAAGCCTGTGCAGGATGTCACTCATTGAGTTACTTGGTTAGGGAGAAACCATGAGGTTTCCTTCCATTGCATCATGAATGCTGCTAGTTGAAGGGTTGTGGGTGACTCTCACTCCTACCCTCTATTTTCTCTTTGGCAATTGATTGACAGAAACATTAACTAAGTCCAGGAGCTCTCGGGCTTAAGGCAATATTAGTTTTTAGTGTAACAGTATCTATCCCTCAAGACAAGACTCTCTGAGGTGAAAATACAATTAAAACACTCCCCAAACAAGCATCATGATATATTCATAATGTTAAGTAAGGCTCTACCAGAGGCCATGGCACTATTTGGAAAATAGGGGTCATTCTCCTTTAAATAAAATGTGGCATATTTTCTACTAAAAATGTTCTTTTTTGAAATAATAGGTAAGCTGTCCTTGTTATTCATAAACATCTTATTTATGCATCTTCACTGTTGTGATAAATTAGCTGGGTTTGTTTTATATTTCCCTACAGTTTACTTTAAATAATCCTTCACAGTCGTTCACCACAAGACCACATAAGGTTCTTTTTTTAATACCTAGAATGCTGAAATAGCATTTTGAGCACAGACTGTAATGCATAACAAGTGTATTATTTCTGCTTGGGAATGCCATGCAAAAACTTGTTCCTCTCACATTGTCTGTTTGTAGTTTAATTCTCTAAAACAGCTCTGTATTCTAAAGAGCCATATCATTTGACCTTGTAAGCAGACACCACCCCAGTTTTCCTTCCTTCTACTCACCATCCACAGCCAGTGCAATCATCTCCTGAATGTACTGCCACCAAACACTGACCGCTGAAGTCAGAGTATTAACAGAGAGCATGGATCACTCTCTTTTTCATTGTTAACTATTTCTGTAGTATTTCCACTAAAACCAGTTTCTGATTCGGGGCATCACTTATTCAACCTACCCATCTTACAGGTCCAGGAGACCAAGTCCAGGAGCACAGCTTGTGAGTAACAAAATGTGGCTTTTAAATAAAAACCCTAAGTTCTGATTTCCAATTCTAACATACTCCCACCCACCTCAAACTCCCCTATGCCATTACCAACACTAATGTCTCTACATGTATATCTAACCATAGTCCTGATCACAGCTAATACAACTATTAAAAGAAAAGCATTTGACCTACTGGTGTCTCACTTTAGATATGACCTCTTGTGCTGCAGTCCTGATAGATTCTGAAGAACATAAAAAATACAAAAGCACTTATTCTTTTATGTTATGGCTTGTGAATGCAATGGAGAATTTTATGAAACCATCTATCCAAAAGACTATGTTGAGTACCAAGTTAGTGGAGGTGACAAGATAATCAGATCCTGACTCGTGGAGCTGACAGCCAATTGGGAGGAGCCAGCCACATCAAAATTCAACATGCAGTGTGGGAAAGGTGGTGAGACCAAGTATAGCATGTTCCAGTAGGATGGTCTTCACATCCCTGTTTTCCTGCCGCTGTTTCCTCTGACCCAAGCAACAATTGAGTCTATCTTCCAAAGAATCAGTCAACCCTGGTTCACATCTTGGACTTGAACACCCTTCTTTGCACCCCCACTGTATTAGTCAGGGTTCTCTAAACAAACAGAGCTGGTAGGATGAATACATATGTATAAGGATTTATCAGCTTAGCTCACAGGACAGAGTCCTAGTAGTCCAACAATGGCTGCACCACACTGGAGAGGCTGAGAATCCGTAGTCCCTCAGTCCATGAGGCTGGGTGTCTCAGCAATCCCAGTCTGGCACTGAAGATCTGATGAATTCCAAAAGATTGACTAGTCTTCAGTCTACAGCAGCAAGACGAACTCACTAGTGAGAGACAAGGCAAGCAGCAAAAAGCAAGCGCTCTCCTCTGCCATGGCCTTTTGTACGGGCTGCCATCGGAAGGTAACGCCCACATTTAGGCTGTGTCTTCTAGCTTCAGATGATCCAATCAAGAAGATCTCTCTCATTTCAGTTAATCCCAGATCCAGTCAAGTTGACACCCAGGATTAGCCATCACACCTACCTTTATCCTTTTTACTAATACTAATCTTTTTGTACATCTTACATCATCTATATCATTACCTTGTTTTGTAATTATTTGGCCACATATCTAATTCTTTTTAAAAATATTTTATTTATTATTTTTATTTTACTTGAATGCATGTATGACTTTCATGTAGGTAAGTGCACCCATGTCGTGCAACGCCCACAGAGGGAGGACAGAAGAGGCTGTCAGATCCCCTGGAACTGGAGTTACAGACAGTTGTTAGCTGCCATGTGGGTGCTGGGATTCGAACCCGGGTCTTCTGCACTAACAACCAGTGTTCTTAACCACTGAACCATCTCTCCACCCCCACATATCTAATTCTTGAGTCCAAAATCATTTCTTAATCAGTTTTATGACTGGTGGTTAAAACATAGCTCTTGAATGTATAGTAGCATTAAATACATTTTATATTTATAATATATTTATAAGTATTAGATAATACATGAAATATATTTTCATGTCTGACATAATATACTTGTATGCATTATCACTAAAATACAAATTTTGAACTAGAGAGAAAATTTTATAAGGAAAAGCTAGGGAATATTTATATAAAGAGAAATATTTGGGAAGGAAAGAGGGTGACATACCCTGGGGAATGAGGCCAAGGATATTTACAGAGGTACACAGAATTGGACCAAGGGCCACAGCAAGCATCCGGAGTTTCAGAGACATGTGGTAGGCTCTGGGAGGGAGCCGTGTGATACAACAAATGATTGCTGAAGAAGATTGGGCAGATAGAGACTGTTAGGTAGCAACATCTGAGAGTGCTCCTGACTGGTTCCCACCCCTTCTTTTAATAGACTAATTTTAGATTAGTTTCAGTTCACAGTAAAATTGAGAGAAGGTTACTGAGAGTTCTCACATACCGTCTGCCCCTTCACAACTCCCTCCTCCCCAGGTTTTCTATATCACTTACTACATAGATGCATTTGGTATATGTAGTGGATTCACACTGATTCATCATTATCACCTGGGGCCAACAGTTTTCCATAGAGTTCATGCTCAACTCCATGTGTATATAAGGACATGTGTACCACTGCATCATACAGAATGTTTTAATTGACATAAAGCTCCTCTATGCTTCATCCATTCTTCTCTCCTTCTAACTCCACGAATCCATTCATTCTCCCCTGTTGCTATGCTTTTGCCTTTTTGAAAATGTCATGTGCTTAAAATTATATAGAATGTAGTTTTCCAGTTTGTTTTGTTTCTTTGCTAATATTTAAATTCCCACCATGGGTTTTTAAGGCTTGATAGCAATTTTTTGGTGTTTGATAATACTTCATTGCTTGGATATACCACAACTTATGCATTTCTCTGTGAAGGATATTTTGTTTGTTTCCAAGTTTGGCAACTAGGAATAAAGTTGTCATAAATATCCGTGTGTAGGTTTTTGCTTGAATATAATTTTTCAGCACTTGAGGCCAAATACTAAGGAGTCAAAGCATATAGAAGACGGATTAGTTTTATTGGAAAACGTCAAAATGCCTTCCGAGTGACCTCACCCTTTAACACTCCCATCAACAACGAAGACTTTCTTCTGCTCCAAACCCTTACTGGAGTTTCTCAGTGGTCTAAAATGTAAACACTGACAGGTATGCAGAGGCACCTAAACTTTGTAGAATCACTGAGCCCTCTGACCTTTTCCACACAAGATACACTTACTTCCATGAACAAATAGCATTATGATTTGGGTTCTTAGATACCTAAAAGTGGCCCAGAGAACACTTGAGAAAAACAATCTTCTTTAGTTTTGGCACTACCGGCATTTAGTGTAATGAGAGGCTGTGATACCATCTTTGATTTCAGAGTAATCTAATTAATTAAGTCTTATTAAAGGGAAAGAGGCCAGAAATAAAGACTCCAGCTGAACTGGGGAGGACCCAGAATGGAACCACTTTGTTCGTTGTCTAAGAGTATTAATCTCTGACTACAGATGCACTTCTTCCCCCTCCCCCCGACATTCATGTTTCTATTCCTTTGGTTTGCAACAGGGCTATTGGACTCATGTCCCACATGTCTTTTCATGTATGTTTTTGCAGTATCTAGGAGTTCACTAACGCAACATAGTTGTCATTCAACAAATATTTGCTAAACAGATGAGTAAAAGGCATCTGTGTTAGTTACTTTTCTGCTGCTGTATAAAACACTAGGCTCAAGGCAACTTATAGAAGGCACCATTTATTTGTGCTTACCATTCCAGAGTGAAAAGAATCCGTCTTGGTGGGGAGGTACGGCAGAAGAGGTGGCTGGAAGAGAAAGATGAGAGCATTCAGCTCTCCAACATATACAGGAAGCAGAGATGAGAGCTGGAAGTGGGGCAAGGCTATGAACTCTCAGTGGCTGCCCCCAGTGATGTGCTTCTCAAGCTAGGCTACACCTCCTGTGGGTTCCATGATCCTCCCTGAAGAGCACCACAGACTGACCAAGTGTTCAAGTATTTGTGCTTTGGGGGAGCATTTCCCATTCAAACCACATCTGAACAAATAGAAAGGAAACAGATCATACCTATTTGATGACATTTATTGAGGAATTATTCTCCAACTTTATGATCAATATGACAAGGCAAAGATTTCATGTTTTGCATGAAACGATATAAATCTGTGTTAGGTGATCATGTTAAACTCCAAGAGTCAGCAAACAACACGTGCTGTTTCTTTCACTTCCTCATCCATTGCAGGAAGATCTAGTGAACATAGACCCAACCGGCTTCTGCCTGGCTCTCATTGTGGTTGTTCTGTATGGCAAATGGGGAAAAAGTGACAGCAAATTATCGAGTTCAAGGTCTAGAAGTTATTGTCTAATGTCCATATCCGTATACCTATCAGTCTGTCTATCTTTCTATGTATCTATCTATGTAACTATCTACTTATCATCTATCTTTCTTTCTAACTATAATCTATCTATCATCTTTCTATAATTTATCCTCTATCATGTACTTCTATATAAAATTTATCTTCTATCATCTATCTATTCATAATCTATTGTTTCTACCACTGCCTCCATCTTTATCTTGGTCACAGCCCACTACTGTGTTGGGAGGAAAGCCTTACTGACCAGAAGCCAAAGCTTGCTGTCAATAGTTCCTAAAGAGCTAATTGCTAAGGTTATCTTGCGTGACTCACTGCCTGGGTGGAGCCTCTCTGGCTATCCAGCCTTCACAGTATTCAGCCCTCACAGAGCTCTCACCTGAAACCTTTGAGGTTTTCTGAGTTGGAACTATACACTTGAGCTGCTCTAAATGCCTGGCTGTCAGAAGCTATGACAAAACAGATATCCATAACCTTAATATGCGAAGATTTGACATGATATGTTATGTAACAAGAGGTACTTATGACCACAATGTTTTTCGATGTTCTCTGAGGCTGTCTCAGAATTTTTCAGCATCACAGTCCAGGCAGCACCACCATCTCACTGACACTGGTAGGTGATGAAATCCACTTCCTTGATAAATAATTTTACACAGAAATTTCAAAGTGCTTACCTGTATTTAATAGCATCACTTGCAAATAATGAGGTCTTTTGCCACTAGATCTTTATTCCTACACGGCGTCTGCCCATTACACATTGGGAACCTATAAATATATAACCCTAGCACAAAATGACTAAACAAGCTATATAGCCTGGGTTAACTGAAGTCTGAACCAGTAAGTATGGAAGAACTCTTGTGTTTCGGCCCATCACAACGGGAGACATGCAGAACCGTGGAATTCAAATCTGACTGCAGTAAATTTTGTGCATCTTCATGGAGTGCACCAATTACATTTCCATGAAATGAGTAACCCATAAGAAGTGACACCCAGATTCACATTCTGAAGTTTATCCCATCCAGAATTTCTGTTATATCATAAAATAGGCAAGATCTGGCTGGGTATGAAAGCAAAACATGGCACTACTCAGAAATTTAAGAATGGTACTTTTTGAAGCCCCTCTACCCTCTGCATCCTGCTGTACAATCAGTTTTTCAAACTTTATGTGGGTTTTCGTGAGACCACTTACTGTTCCTCCCTGTACTGTATTGTAAGTTAACATCTTCTCTAAGCTAAAGAATTCTCTGAGGCAAGAATGGTTATGCAGAGAGATTAAATAGAATGTCGTACCATGTGGGAGTTCCTGGGAATAGAAAGTGTAGAATGTTCTTTACTGGGGTTTTCATGTTTTCTTCCAAAATTTCTTTCATTGTTGAGCTCATTTTTATAGATGGGCTTTAGACAAATTCATTGGGGGAGGGTCACAAGACTAAAGAAAAACATGAAGCTGGTTTGACTATGATCATTTCTCCATTCTTAGAAAGAGAAGCAGCCTCCATACATTAAGAAACAAGCAGAAGTTTTATGAATAAAAATGAAAAACAATGAAGTTACTCATTTAACAAATCTTTGAGTAGCAATTTATTGTTGTTTTATATATGTATATGTAAAGTTTGACTTCAATAAATGTTTAATGGTTTTAGTTGATTGAATAAAACAGCAGTAAGGCAGAGAAAGTAAAGGAGGCAGATAGTAGATAATATTTTCAGGTAAGAAAATGAGATTAAGGAGGAAAAGAACAAAGAGAAATGATGTTATCTGTGGTAGGCTTTATTTCTGAATCATAGGACTTTACAAAGAACCCTGAGAAAAAAAGACTTGCTATAGTTAAGAAAAAGAAGAAATAATCTTTATTCACACAATTTAGTTTGGAATAAATGTGAAGAACCTTTAAATTATGAATTTCACAACAACAAAACTTACTGAGGCAGTTTCTTAAAGCCCCAGAGAAATTACTGTGGTTTTCATCTGAAGGTTGACATTGGCTTTGAATGCCAGCCTGAGAGAGCTTGAAGATTTCTTTCTGTTCTCTCATTCCCCCCTCTAGCCATCCAGTGTTAGAAACCTTTTCATTTCAGACACCAATTGAGTGTGTTTGCCGTGGAGAAAGTTTTGTACCAGACAGACTTCTTGCTTTTTTTTCTGATACTCAAAGTTGAAGTCAGACCGCTGGCCGATAGCAGGGCATTGATGAATCCCTACACTGCCCAGAACATAAAATATTTATACTCAGAGAAAGCTAGACTAAGTAGTCAGCAGAGTATTTTGTAGCACAGAGGCAGACACCGTTCCAAAACAGGAGGCCATGTTCAAGAAAGCTCCTCTTTAGAGACTGAAAAGTCAACTGTCGTTTCCATAAGCGTAGGACTGCTTTGTGTGCCTTTAAGTGGTGAGTGTCATGGGTCTTTTGAAATCAGTTTCCTCTACTGAGAAGAGGGACAGTTTGTTTGTTGGATTATTTACTTACTTACTTTTGCCGTTATCAAAGTCATCGATTTCTGGATGGGAGGGGTAGGTGTCAAAGACTAGCAAGAGTTGCCTTCCTCCAGAGTGAAGCCTGGCATGCTTTAACCTCCACAATGATCTTGAGTGGGAGATCTGAGCACAGCTTCAACATTATTTGGGATTGCCAAGAGAGGATCTGAGCTCTGATGTTGAGGACACTCAGAGGAAAGCAAAGGACACGGGGAGAAAAACACAGAGAGCAGGCCCACTGACCCCAAGCAATGCTTGACTGGTCCTCCTGGCCTAGACTTGCAGCCATGGCCTCTCCATCAGCAGCAAGGGGCAGGAAGGGCTTTCCTTTTAGTTGAAAGCAGAGAGTGAGCTGAGCAGGCAGTTCAGAGGGTCATTAGAAAGCATCAAAGGAGGCAGCCTCATGATGGTAATAAGACGGCTGTGAGGAAATAAAGTGGGCATTGATCTGCACTATCGAGTGTGACATTTTAACTGAAGCTAAAAGCCAAGAGCAAATCTAGCCCTGTATTCATCTGCCTGCCTGTTTTAGTAAATTGTCTTCCCCCTCCCCCCACACCACTGGCCTCAGAGGTCACTTCATATTAGCTGGCTTGTTAATACTGAGGCAATCAATACTTAATCAACAAGTAATGGGATTTCTCAGTCATCCTGTATGATCTTTCAATAAAGCCCTGAATCCATCTAGGCCCATTCCAAGCCTGACGAAAGGTGTGCAGTTGCAGCAGACCCTGGATTTGATGGTCTGATGCTCTTCAGCTGATCTGCATCTTATTAAGACACCAGGCGGCCACCGTCCTTCACCCCTTTGTTTCCTGATCCCCACAGAGCTCAGCATGGCACGGAATCTGGGCTTCAAGGTTTTACATGCATCAGTAAGAAAATTCAGATTTCTTTTCAGCATAGGATTTAGACCTCTTTGGTAGTGTTATATAATTAAAAAGTGAATAAATAAACACTGGGAGAGGGATGTAGATCAGAAAAGGAGAAATCTCAGAAAGGGAAATGGCTGTTTTAATATATAATATTAAGCCAGGGAGCTAGAATCCCATATGTCCCAATTATTGAATATCAGGCCATCTCTGCATTGAATGAGCTTGGTGCATGATATGGAGAGAGGCACAGGCTTGGCCTTGGCTCTAAATTTCAAAGAAGATTCTAAAGGGAACACTAGGATGCTGCTATTTGGAGGAAAAGAAATTTTGTACTGAGAGAGCTTTCAGTCTTTCCATGGCACTTTGAGTGTGTGTGTGTGTGTGTGTGTGTGTGTGTGTGTGTGTTGTCGTCCACCAGAAATGCTATAACAGGCCTTTGTAGAGGTCTAAAGAGGTCCTGGCACACTCCCCAGAGCAGTTTTCCTCTTGTGATTTAAAATTTACTATTGTCTGACCTTTGGTTTTTAGACCCAGAAAGTGGATCAGAGCAGTGTTTGACTCAATGGTGACTGACAATTCAGGCTAATAAAAATCAATGAAAGATGAGAAAACTAGAAAACTTGTTTAGGAAAATAACTTTCAAGTCAGTAACCTATGAGGAAATTTGGCAAACGATAGCTTTACCAGTTATCTTTTCCTATCAGAAAAGCAGTTGTATTAGGAGAAAACAGGTTGTCAATCGCAGAATGGGATCCATGGGAACTGGGGTGGGGGGTGCTATGAATATTTGATAGGATGCAATACCTTGGTGCATGGAAGCCCAGAACACTTTTGCTACTTTGCGTTGATGGCCAAACATACTGGGAATGTGAACACCCTACCTACTACATAAACTATTTTATAACTATTGAATAAAGCAGTCATTATCAGCACATTCTGAGCCCAGAGCTGTGCTACAAACCAGTAACCTATGGTGTTGCCTTTGCATAGCCTATAGCTGTAATGTTAGGACTTTCCAGAGAAATAAACCAATAACGTGTATAGTTAGACAGGTAAACAATGATGATAGATGATAGATAGATAGATAGATAGATAGATAGATAGATAGATAGATGATAGATACATAGAGATACATAGCTGAAAGAGAGATGATAGAAAGATAGAGCGATAGAGAGATAGATGATAGATTGATAGATAGATGATAGAGA
This sequence comes from Nannospalax galili, assembly GCF_000622305.1. NCBI lineage: Eukaryota > Metazoa > Chordata > Mammalia > Rodentia > Spalacidae > Nannospalax > Nannospalax galili. The sequence continues at coordinate 965,891 of NW_008346414.1, forward strand.
GATAGATGATAGATTGATAGATGATAGAGAGATAGATGATAGATAGGTATAGATAGATGATAGATAGATGATCATTAGATAGATGACAGAGAGATAAATAGATGAAAGATAGATGATGGATAGATAGATGATAGAAAGATAAATAGAAGATAGATGATAGATACATGATAGATACATGATAGATACATGATGGATACATAGATGATAGAGAGATAGATAGAAGATAGATAGATGATAGAAGATAGATAGATAGAGAAATAGATGATAGAGAGATAGATAGAGACATAGAGAGATAGGGGAACAGAGAGTGGGAGGTAGGAGGGATCAAGGGAGAGAGAGACGGAGGCAGGAGGAATTACGGATGCAGAGAATTTGTTTGCAGCTAGTGACCTAGAATAAAGCCAGTGGTGGTAATCAGTTTCAGTGCAAGAACCTGAGAGTTTGAGGGGCTGCTACTGTAAGGCCTGAGTCCAAAATGCTGAGAACTCAAGGCTGTGCTTCCTGAGGGTAAGAAGAGACACATGTCCCAGGTACAGAAAAGAAGTGAACTTGCCCTTCCTTCACCTGTCTTCCTTCTTTAGGTCCTCCAGAGATTGATGCCTACTCACACTGGCAAGTGTGATGTCCTTTACTCAGTCCCTTGCTTTAAAGGCCAACCTCTTCAGTTCAGCTGAGCAGACAGACTCAGAAGGACCTTGGCAACTTTGTAACTGTCAGCCCACTCAAATGGACACAAAAAGTTAATACTCAGAACCAACTTTTGCCCTTGTTTTTTCTTTACCAATTTTCCGTTTTCAATTTCATTTATGTCCGCTATAATTTTTTATCATTTCTTTTCTTCTCCTTACTCTAATTTGCTCAAATTGAGTTTGCATTTTAAAATTCCTGGTCTGATAGCCTCAACAGTCCTGCCGTACCTGACATTAGCTGTGATGCTGGCACAGCCTTTTCACTGGTTTTCTGAAAGACAGGCTTCCTATGCTAGGTAAGAGGAGCCGTGGCAAACAGATGCTTAGGAATATAGTGATAAGAATATAGTGTGGAGAGGGAAACCTTTCTGTATCCCAGGATTAATTCTCAGTCTTCAATGGAGCCTTTGCCCTTGGACTACGACCTTCATCTTCTCCATATCCCTTTCCCCGTTTTTAGGGACAGAATGACCAGAGAGAGATTGAGATGGGAATTTCCCTTCTTCCATGCCATGAAGGCTCTGCTAGAACCCTAAACCCTACCAGGGCGGCCTCTGATTTAAAAAAAAAAAAAAAAAAAAAAAAGCTTCTCTTGAGTTGTAGAACAGAGTTTAGAATTTACTAATTTTGTATAACTAAAAGTGAAACTTAATCCCCACTGAATAGTAACTCTTTGTCCTCCCCAATTCTCAGAAGCCACCATTCGATTCTTTTGATAAGAGTTGACACTCATGTATTATGAAGTTTTAGAAACTATCTAACTGGACTCCTATAGTGCTTGATCCCTTGTAGTTTTTAATTTACAAAGTTGTCCATTGGTGAACCTAGAAAAATTTGTTGTTTATTATTCAGGCTTTGCTGCCCTTACACAATGTCCTATGGAGGTTTTCTATCCAGTAAGAAATTTGATACCTTGAAACAGTTTATCTGTCTCTGCAATCCTCAGAACAGGAATTTGACCTGAGAACCCAATTTCTCTCACAGGGCCAAAGGGGTTCTTGATTCGATTCATCATTTCATTTAAGTTAAGATGCATGGCGACTTCCAAGGTTGTCAAAATCCAAAAACACCACGTTTAGTTATGATCTCAGAACCAGTATGAGCCATGCAACTGATTTGCTTATTTCCTTCCTTTACACAGGAGGAGACAGAATGGGTATAAAGTTAGGCATATGTTAGAAGCAGAGACTACATTATAACCTGGATTTCCTGTGCACAACAGGATGACTTTCCAACATGACCAGATCTGGTTGCTGTTGGAAGGAGAAAAGAATATGTTTTTCTTCTCTCATTTCAAGTTTTTCTTCTCTCATTTCAAGCACTGACCTGGAAATATGAAGGACAGCCAGGCACACGCTTCCTGGGTCCTTCCTCATACTTTCTCTCTTTTGCTCAGTTCCTCAGGATGGTGATGATCTTTTAACTCTACGATCACTTTGCGGCCTTCTTTTCCTCAGCTTGTCTTTTTAATACTTTATTATTATTATTATTATTATTATTATTTATTTAATAACCATATAATTAGAAGAGGCATTTCATTACAACAGCATTGACACATTCAATAACAATTTCCAGAGCTAAGATGCATCTCTTTCAAAATTGGCTGTAAATTTTTAGGTTTACAGATGAATTATTACACTTATACAATCTTTTACTCATTATAAACTCTATAAGACATAAAATTAAATGAGGTTTTAACGTTTAAAAAAGATCTCCATAAAATGCACATGTGTTTCTAATCTCTATTATCTGATTATTACTAGTCACAGTTGGTTACTTTCTGAGCTCCATGGCATCTGAGCATGGATATAAAGTCATCAGGTAGATCTCAATAGTAATGATTTTCACACCTGCTAGTTATTAAGGAGAAAATTTTTATGCTTTGAAGAATTTTTTTTTAATAGACCCACTTCCCAGGTGGCACCCGCCCATAGCCTCCCTCCCTCCACTAGAGCCCTATACTCTGATATCCCTGCTACTGTCTGCTGTGTTGTCAGCACCCCCAGCCATTCCCCACTACTTGCCCTTCTGGTGAATCTAGTCAGCCTATCTAGAGATTTTTGTTTTAGGAGGGTCAGCTGTTCCTCATCTAGAGGTAATCAGTTGTCAATATTCCTTTGTATAAGATTGGGTTCTTCTGTTCATTTTCCCAGTTCTATGCTGGGTTACTATCTGGGAATCCCTTTGGCCACCCTGGTCAACAACTCAAAATAAGATATCGCTTGTCTGGCATTGTTGCTTGTAATGTAGCCTTTAGCTATACATACAGACTCTTTTGAAATTATACTGGCCCCTTTAATCTTTGGTTATACTTTCCTTAAAAATTTTTTTATCATTTTTATGTGTATGCATGTATTGCCTGCATGTAGGTAAGTGAACCCATGTCATGCAATACCTGTGGAGGTCAGAAGAGGCTACTGGATCCCCTGGAACTGGAGTTATGGACAGTTGTTAGCTGCCATGTGGGTGCTGGGATTCAAACCCGGGTCTTCTGCAAGAACAGCCTCTCTTGGAAGCATGGAGGAAATGATTCCTCTTTGTTGACCCTCCTCTTTATAAACTGGAAACTGGTTCAAGTTCATCTGGTGGGGTCTCCTCAGCCTCCTTGATGAAGAGGACAGGTGACCCACCACCATTACAGGACATTTTGAGAGATGCTCATAGTCCTCTGGAACTAGTCAACTTGGAGGGCAAGGAGCAAAAAGTGTCCTTTATGTCCCTCCGACCGAATTATTATAGGCCTCAAAGTATGTCTGTTAAACACCCAAGAAGGTTAGTTCCACCAGTCTGGCACTTTTAATTACTGTGTGTCATGTAGATAAATCTTGAGCAAAGACCAATTGTTCTCAGATAAAACTTACCTAGACATATATTTCTTCATCTGCTATGTATAATTTGTCAGTAGGTTGTAAGAGTAATATGGTTCCCTCTGGTCCAGGGAGGTAAAGGAAAAGAAAGAATCTGACAGAGAAGAACAGTAGGAAACAGGTGTTAATAAGGGAGATATAGATAAAAATGGGGTTATTTTAAGGGGAGGCAGGAGGGAAGGTTATAAAAGGAACCTATGGGATAAAGGGAAAGAAGGAGCTGAAGAAAAGTGGGACCATAGGAGAGGGTAATAGTAAGGGAGAAATGGGAAAAATGGGGGCACCTTAAATGGGGAAACCATAGTGGAGGTGTTAGACAATGCAAGAGATAAATAATGCCTAGTTAGTTTTAAAAACCAGAGGGAACCATATTAGTCCAATGACCTACTGACAAATTATACATACCAGATCAAGAAATATATGTCTAGGTAAGGTTTATCTGAGGACAACTGGTCTTTGCCTAAGATTTATCTACACGATACACAGTAATACTTTATTATTTTTATTTTATGTGCATGAGTGTATTGCCTGCATGTACGCAAGTGCACCTGTGTCATGCATTGCCTGCAGAGGTCAGAAGAGGGCATCAGATTCCTCTGGAACTGGAGTTATTGATGGCTGTTAGCCGCCATGAGGGTGCAGGGATTTGAACCCGTGTCTTCTGAAAGAAGAGCAGCAAATGTTCTTAACTGCTGAGTCATCTCTCTAGCCCTCACCTTGTCTTTTAGTATATGATTTCTTCTTTCCCATTCTGACCTGCCTCTCACTTTGAAATGTCAACCTCAGAAATTTAATGATTTTATATACAAGCTCTGGAAGGTTAGTAATCTCAGAGTCATCTTCAGAAACACCAACTATTTTCAAAATGGTATACCATATGTTCATACACCATATATTATGGCTCTCAAATAGAAAAATAAAGTTATGTACTGTTTTAGGCTAACTTTTAACTAGACAGAACTCTCTGACATGTACTTTGAGTTGAATTTATGTTTATATTTTGGAAGGGGATGGTGGTAAACTTGGAAATTGGGATGGGCATGACATGGGAAAATAAATTCAGCTACAAATGACATATTTCTCTATTGATGATATAAAGCCACAACTTTTAACTTGAATAAATCACCTGGTTAACATACAACTGGAGAAGCTGGCTTCTACTCTTCACCGAGAATGCCTGATGAGCATCAGTAAACAAGTCTCTCTAGTCACCACTTTATGAAAGGTCACTAAAGGAAAATTAAGAAAAGCTTTCTGAAGATTTGGGTTATGGGTAGTAGGGATCTTGGTTTATTTTGGGCTATAGTCTTCAGACCAGAACTGAATTCTCTGACTTTCTGATATCTTGGGAGAAAAGTGATTATTTATTTCCCAGATCTGCTGCCCCCCCCCTGACCTGCTCTGGGTGGAGAGCTGATAGCTGACCTGCTTCAGTATACTCCTTGTGGCTCCACCCATGGCACCACACATCTCTCTGGCATCACCTACAGGAGATCTGAAGGTACATCAAGAGCAAAGTGAATGCTTATTCTTTCAGCCCCCTGGTTGCTGGGTCACCATGGGTAAATGAATTTCCCTTTTAGAGACATCAAGACTATCAGCAACCCCCTGCCCTACCTCCCTACTAGGGCCAGACATTCTGGGTTGTGTAACACAACTCCCTCTCTGTTCTCATTCAGGCTTGGGAATTGTAATAGCTCATAGCCATTGCCAACTCCCAAATATTACACACATCCTCAAGTTTCCATGCTCTTACTATTTGAATTGTTCCCTCTATTAAGTTTAAAATGTGATTTTCTTTGCTTATGCTCTCACGGATCCCAACAGATACCATGTCCGTAACATTACAGTGATGGAAGAAATGCCCAAAGACTGAAAACTTAAATAAAATCCCCATGTTTAAGAGCTTTCCGAAAGGAAAAAGAAGCTTCATGCATACTGTTGTAGATTACCTTCTAACTTGACGGAACTCTCTGTGTGAGAGTTGAGCAGAGTGTGTTTATATTTTGGAAGGGGATGGTAGTAAACTTAGAAATTAGGATGAGCATCACTTGTGAAAATAAATGAAACTATGAATGGCATACTTCTCAAGTGATTATGGTAAAGCCCCAACTCTTAATTTGGATAAATTGCTAACAACCCAACTTAGCACACCCATTTGCGGTAATCATTATTTTGCTGACTTGGCTCTATGTCTGGATTGCATTTCAATAGTGAATGCAAAGCCTATAAGCATTTAAGGATTTTCTTGCTAAACATCTTCCTACTCATAGGGAACCTAAACCCAGATTCAGAATGCCCCAATGCCTGGGTTATATTTCTATTGAAGGTTTAGGACCTTTGATGATTTAAATGTTATCAAATGTCTTTTGAATTAGTCACCAAATCTGGATTATCTCTAAGCTAAAGCCATTAACCGACCACTTTATTGTCCCAGTAAATTATATTGTTAGGATGCTTAATTCCAGGACAGACTCATTCAGTGCGCTTATAACCATTTATGTAAGAATCTAGTCTAAGCGCTACCCAAATATCATTATGAGGATCTGCTGAATAATTAGAATGCTGAAATATTATAATGGCTTTTCTCCATTAGTCACTCTTGTGAGTTCGAAAAATTCATCATCAAATTTAGACAAACATCTTGGTTTGGCAGTTCTAATGTTAGGTCTGTGACTACACAGGTGGAACATTTTTGAGCAGGTCATTTAACCTCCCTTGAACTTCTGGTTTCTTAACAACAAAGTGGGACATTTGCTAGCTATTTTCCACACTGAAATGTTTGGGCAGCCCCCTCCAACTGTCTGTGGGATTACTTAGTGCCTCTCAAATGGGGTCTAGAGCAGACGGGGTTAGGCATTTGTGTGCCTAGGTGCCTAGCGAGAAAGCTATGCATTCTGAACATAGACAGTCAGCATCCCAAGCACAAGGATGCTCACCTCTGCTCTCCAGAAACCAAATTCATCTGCTGGCTTAATATCAGCTTGACCCTCCATGTCCTTGTCTGTTCCAGGCCAACTTTGATTTCATTTTCAGCTGAGTTGTATATTTTTCTTGATATGATAGTTTATAAAGCAAACTTGAAGGGATTCTGAAATTGGTCTGACCAGTATTATGTTAGCATGGACCTTGAACCTCAATGGATAAAGGCCAATCATACATTCTGCATGTATTTCACCAGAGATGACAGCTTGAAACTAGTGCCTCAGAGCCTGCATTCTGAAGGCACCTTCAACTGGAAATGGCTCAGATGGGGTGAAGGGCAAAGAACGGAGAGAACATCTGGCAGGGTCAAGAGTGTTGAGTTATGCCCACGACCAAGTATGTCCTGATTAAATAGTTCATGCTTTCTCCAGTCATTCAGACATCACCTATTAGTGGTTCTCTTAAGCAGGGATAAATTCACCTTTATGAGCGGTTGTGTTAGCATGGGGTTAATAAGTTCCACACAAAGTTTGTTTTCAATTGCTTTTATAATTCCCCTTCTGCTTCTCCCCTCCCTCCTATCTTTGCCTCACGTCCTCCCTTTCCACCACAATGGCCCACCCCATTGGTGTTGACAGAGATACAGATTTTACATAAGGACAAGGATGGAAGTATTTATCTTCTACTGTACCCACCTTCTCTACATCTTGAAGGTGCTGCACACTGGTGTTTTGCCTCTAATACCTTCTGCCTGGCCACTGGCTGACAGGACCAAAGACATTGTATTATGGATTTGAACTTTAGACTTGCTTTTCTTTTGCAGAAGTCTTAGCTTTATTATTCAGTGAATAGACTTCACAGTGTTTGTGTCTTTTGATGGCTCTCTCCTAATTAATTAAATCTCATTTAAAAAAAAACTGTTAGAAGCTTTGCCCCCAAATGTTATCAGATTTTAATAGTTCTTCTATCTTTGGGGTGGTATTTACATTGTGTACCTTTTCTCTTTATCTTTGACACAATGATGTGGATTGGCTTAGGAGATCTCTATAGAGCAGCATAGAACTTCCTCTGTTACCCAATGTTATCATCTATAAAGTTTAATTTTGTTGATGTACTTGCTATGAATTTTAACTTACTACACTCACTTAATTACGACTACTTTTTCTCAACTTTTCAACCTTCTTTTAACCACAGGAATACTTTATATTTTTCTCCTGCCTTCACCATCTCCTTTATTTTTCTCCGATGATCTGAAATCCACGTATCGCATTTCATTTTGTGTAATAAGTGCCACTAATTTTATAACATATTCAAATGATTAAAAGTTTAAAAATATATCTGTAGCAACTCTAGTGCTTTTCTCATTTTTGTCCTAAAGGCCAGTATAATTTTAGTACAATTAGCTATCCATGAAACATGCCTCTACCCTTGATTTCATTATGTGGAATTATAATTTTATCTACATGAATCTATAAAACTTATGTGAAATTACAAAACAAAGGCAATCAATATAAACTTAAATCTTTTCATAACTTCAATCAATACTTGTGATCCTTGTAGTTTAGGACTTCTCCTAAACCTTTACTTATTTTCCAAGTTTACAGAAACATATGGTTAAGTAATTTTTAAAATAAAGGCTTAAATGGGAAAAATCCTGAGTATTTGTATGTCTAAAATGCATTTATCTTTGTCCTTATATTTGAAAGAAAGTTAGGCATAGAATTCTAGGGTTCAGATTAATTCCCTTCTGTTGACTGAGGGAATCCACTGTGCCCTGGCCCCTGTTACCACTGGTTAAAATCTGCTGTCAAAAAAAAAAAAAAAAAAAAAAAAAAGAAAGAAAAGGAAAACAGAAAGAACTAAGTCTAAACTTGTCTCATCTTTATCAGAGTTATTCTGACTATTTATTATACTATAAAATATATTTTGAAGCATGAAATTGTGATTCCATGTGAAATGAACATGTCTTAAGGAAAGTAAGTATAAGATGTAGCCACCTATATCCTGCTCTCCTTCTAGCCCTGGGCACAGACCCACTTTGGTTTTAGCACCCCAGATCTCTGGTCTGCCCTGTTAGTCCAGACCCTGCACTCAGACCTGCTCAGTTTTCAGCTTGGTTTCTTTGACCTTCGAGGGCTGTCCCTACCCCCAACTTGCCTTGAATTCCCTTGACCAGCCTTCTTCCCTGGTATGTCTGATCCTACTCATAGCACCTTGACTCCCCTACAACCTGAGCAAGTCCAATCTCCCAGCCCCCATATCTTGTTCTTCTAGTCTTGGGCACAGGCCCGCTTTTGCTCTTAGAACACCAGATCTCTGGGCTATCCTCTTAGCTCCGCATGGTGATGAGCCCTCGAAATGATGCAGTGCCTGTGCTCCTACGCTGAGACCATCTGCAGTCCCTCCCACTGCTTCAGGACTAGCCTTTTCTGCTGTTTAGAAATGGGTAGAAAATTTCAGACTGCTTGAAAGTGCCTGAATCTGGCCTCTGTGGTGGTGAGCTTTTCAAATCATGTCATCTCCATCCCCCTACACTGGAACCACCTACAGGCCCTCCCACTGCTGCAGGGTGAGGCTTTCCCACCCTTCAGTAGGGGCCCAGACCTTTGCAGATTGCCTGAGATCACCTGAATCCAGCCTCCACCTAGCAGGCTTCCCAAATTGTGCTGTGGCTGCTGACTAGAGGGGCCCAGACCTTAGGAGGAAGCCTAAGAGCATCTGATTCTCACCTGACTTGGGCCTCTGCAGGAACTCCTGAGTAGCTAGACTAGAGCCATCTGATCCCTACAATATAAAATCAAAAGAGAGAACCTGAAGCGTAGACCAAACAGCTTTACATACACAATAAGAAAATGGCAAAGTCACATCAAGTATACAAATAGAAGCAGACTTAAACTTAACAACAAAAAAAACACTTGAGTCTCATACCAGAATCACCAACAACATAAGAAATCCACATGCTAAAATCACAACGAAAAATTAATAATATGAAAAACCCAAATAATATGTCCCAAATACCAACAGTCCTATAGTGGAGTTCTACAATGAGAACCCCCTGGAAATAACCCAGAGCATAGAATTTAAAAGGGCAATCATAAACATGATCGAAGAATTCAACAAATTTAAAGAACACACAAGCAAACAAATCAAAGAACTAAAAGAAGATAGAGATAAACTTTTGACTGAATTCACAAAGAAGTTTGAAATATTAAAAAAACTCAGGCTGAAATGAAGAAGGAAGTGAAAACTCAAGAAGTCAATTAGAAATAACAGGAGAAAGCCTCACCAATAAGATGAATGAAATGGAAAACAGAGTATCAAGACTGGAAGATAAAGTTGATGAATTGGACTGCTCAAGCAAGAGTATGAAAAATTTAAGAAAACACAGTAATGGAATATGAAGGAGGTGTGAGACACCATGAAAAGGCCAAATCTGTGCATCATAGGCCTAGAGGAAGGAGAAGAATCTCAGGATAATTCTATGGACCAGACCTTCAACAGGATTGTAGAAGAAAATTTCCCCAAATAAGGAAAGAAATGCCCCTACAAATACAAGAACACCAAATCGACAGACAGGACCAGAAAAGAACTCGCAATGGCATATCATAGTAAAAACACTCAAAGTACAGAACAAAGAGAGAATAATGAAAGCTGCAAAAGAAAAACAAGTCACATACAAAAGAGAGCCCATCAGAATCACAGCTGACTTTTCTGTGCAAACTATGAAAATCAGAAGATCTGGGACCAAAGTATTCTCAGTTCTAAATAACTATAGATGCCAACCCAGAATACTTAACCCAGTAAAAATATCTATTATTGTTGAAGGGGAAAGAAAAAAATCTTCCTTGACATAAATAGGCTTAAAAGAGCTCTTGTCCACAAAACCAGACCATCAGAGAATTCTTGAAGCAATACAAAGAGCTGAAGAAAGGAACGACTATATCCAAGGGGCAACAGAAACAAACTAAATAAAGTGTAATGGTGGAAATGCACAGTAAGACCAAGATTGCAAACAGAAATTAAAATGATGGGAACCAATACACATCTTCCAATAGTAACTTTAAATATCAATGGACTGAATTCCCCAATCAAAAGACACAGGCTAGTTAAATGGAATAAGAAACAAAATCCATCTTTATGCTGCCTGCAGAAAGCCATTTCACATTCAAGGACAGACACCACCTTCAGGGGAAAGGATGGAAAAACATAACCCAAGCAAATGGCACTAAGAAACAAGTAGGAATTTCAATTCTCATATCTGACAAAATAAATGTCAAACTAAAACTAATCAGAAGAGATAAAGAGGGTCACTTCATTTTAATCAAAGGAACAATTGACCAAGAAGATATTATAACCATGAAGATATAAGCACCAAACTCTGGTGCAGCCAACTTTATTAAAACAGTACTACAGGACTTTAAGACACAGATTAATCCCAACTCACTAATCTTAGGGGTCTTCAATGCCCCACTGTCTCCATTATTCAGGTCAACTGGACAAAGAATAACCAGAAAAATGTCAGAATTAAAAAATACCATACTTCAAATGAACCTAATAGACATCTACTGAATATTCTACCCAAGCTTCAAGGAATATACTTTCTGTTCAGCACCCCATGGAACTTTCTTCAAAATGGACCCCATCTTTGGCATGAAACAAGCCTCAACAAATACAAAAAATGGCATAATTCCATGCATTTTATCAGACTACAACACAAGAAAGCTTAAAATCAACACTGGAAGAAGCCTTGGAAACTAGATGAGCACATGAGCTTAAACAACACACTCCTGAATGATGAGTGGGTCAAAGGAGAAATTAAGAAAGAAATAAAAGTATTCCTGGAACTAAATGGAAAGGACACTAAAACACAACAAACCTCTGGGACACTTTAAAAGCAATCCTAAGAAGGAAGTTTATAGTGATAACTGTCTTCATTACATAATCAGAACCAGCATAAAATAAAAGACTTAACATTTCAACTCAAGACTCTTGAAAGGCAACAACAAATGAAGTCCAAACCCAGCAGACAAGAAGAAATAATAAAAATCAGAGCAGAAATTAATGAAATAGAAACAAAGTAAACAATACAAAGAATCAATGAATCCAAGAGCTGGTTCTTTGAAAAGTTAAACAAGAGAGACAGAACCTTAGTCCAGTTAACCAAAGGAAGGAAAGAGCACCTCTAAATCAACAAAATCAGAGATGAAAGGGGAAACACTACAACAGACACCAAAAAGATCCATAACATTATAAGGGAATACTTCAAAAACCTATACACTATTAAATTTGAAAACCTAAAAGAAATGGATGTTATCTAAAATCCTGACAATAACCAAAGCTAAACCAAGAAGAGATCAACAGTTTACACAGTTATAACTTGTAAGGAAATTGAAACAGTAATACAAATCCTTTCAACTGAAAAAAGTTTAGGCCCAGATGGGTTCACAGTAGAATTCTACCAGACGTTTAAAGATCAATATCCAATAGTACTTAAATTATTCTAAAAGATAGAAACAGAAGGACAACTCTCAAATTCCTTCTATGAAGCCAGCATCACTCTAATACCAAAACCAGGTAAAGATGCAACCAAAATAGAAAACTATAGACCCATATCCTCAATGAACATAGATTCAAAAATTCTCAACAAAATACTTGAAAACTGCACATCAAAAAGATCATCCACCATGATCAAGTTGGCATTACTATAGCGATGCAAGGATGATTCAATATACTTAAGTCAATAAATGTCATAAATCATATAAATGGACTGAAAGGCAAAATTGCATCCACATGGTTTTCTCAGTAGATGCAGAAAAGGCCTTTGACAAAATTCAACGTGCATTTATGTTAAAAGTCCTAGAGGGAATTGGACTGGAGTGAACATATCTCAATGTAATTAAAGCTATATACAACAAACCCATAGCCAACATCATTCTAAATGGAGAAAAACTGGAAGCATTCCCATTGAAATCAGGAACCAGACAAGGTTGTCCACTATCTCCACTCCTTTTTAATATAGTGCATAAAACTCTTGCTAGAGTAATAAAACAGGAGAAGAAAATTAAAGGAGAACTAATCAGAAAAGAAGAGGTCAAGTTACCCTTTTTTGCAGATGATATGATATTATACCTGAGATACCAAAAATTATACCAGAAAACTCCTAGAAATGATTAACACTTTCAGTAAAGTGGCAGGTTACAAAAATCTACAAAAATCAGTAGTCTTTCTATATACCAATAATAAGCAATCAGAGAAAGAGTACATGGAAACCCTCCCATTCACAACAGCCTCAAAAAATATCTTTGAATAAACCTGACCAAAGACATTAAAGATCTATACAATGAAAACTTCAAATATTTAAAGAAAGAGACTGAGGAAGACATCAGAAGATGGAAAGACCTCCCATGCTCATGGGTTAGAGGAATTAAAATCTTGAAAATGACCATCTTACAAAAAGTCATTTATAGATTCAATGCAATGCCAAACAAAATCCCCATGACATCCTTCACAGAATTAGAAAAAAAATCCTAAAATTCACATGGAAGCACAAAAGACCCCACATAGTCAAAGCAACCCTGAGCACAAAGAGCAATGCTAGGGAGATTATGATAACAGATTTCAAACTATATTACAGAGCTATAGTCATAAAAACAGCATGGTACTGATACAAAAATAGACCTGTAGATCAATGGAACATAATTGAAGACCCAAACATGAGTACATGCAATTTTAGCTACCTGATATTTGACAAAGGGGCCAAGAACATTCACTGGAGGAAAGACAGCATCATCAGCAAATGGTGTTGGCAAAACTGGATCTCCACCTATAGAAGAATGAAACTAGATCCTTATCTTTCACATAGTACAAAAGTCAACTCCAAATGGATCAAATACCTCAATGTTAAACCGGAAACTCTCAAAATGTTTGAAGAAAACATTGCAATAACCTACAAGATATGAGTGCAGAAAAGGATGTTCTAAATTGGGCATCAATTGCTAGGAATTAAGATCAACCATCCACAAGTGGAACCTCATTAACCTATAAAGCTTCTGTACAGCAAAAGAAACAATCAGGAAAGTGAAGAGAAAACCCACAGAGTTTGAAAAATATTCACCGGTGACACATCTCACAGAGGTTTAACATCCAGAATATGTGAAGAACTCAAGAAATGAGAATCAAGAAAGGAAGTAATTCAATTAAAAGTTGGGCTAAGGAGCTGAACAGAGAGTTCTCAAAAGAAAAAATAAAAATGGCTAGGAAGCATCTTAAAAGAGGTTCAACATCATTAGTAATTAGGGAAATGTAAATAAATATCACTTTAAGAGCTCATCTTACCCCAGTCAGACTGGCTAAGATCAAGAGAACAAATGATAATAAATGCTGGAGAGGATGTGGGGAAAGAGGAACACCTCCACTGCTGGTGGGACTGCAAACTTGTTCAGCCCCTATGAAAGCAGTGTGGAGAACTAAAAAAATAAAAATGAACCAATCATTTGACTCAGTTATACCACTCCTTGGCATATAACCAAAGGACTCATCCTATTGCAGGGATATTTGTTCATTCATGTTCGTCGCTGCTCTTTTCACAATAGCTAAGAGATGGAAGCAACCTAAGTGTCCCTCAATTGATGAGTGGATAATGAAAATGTGATACATTTACACAGTGCAGTTCTACTCAGTGGTTAAGAAAGACAAAATCTTGAAATTTACAAATAAATGGATGGAACTAGGAACTGTTATATTAAGTGAAGTAACACAGAGTCAGAAAACAAATGCCATATGTTCTCCTGCATATGTGGATCCCAGCACCAAATCCTTACATGTGAGTTTGCATACATGCGTGCACACGCACACACACACACACACACACACACACACACACACACACACAATGTCTGGAATCAGGGTCATACCCAGATCACCCATAGCTTCCCAAATCACAAAGTAGAGATTTACAAGAAAAGGACCCAGTGGGTGAAATCTCATGAACTCAAGGAACATAGCATAGGCATCGCAGGTATTGAGGCTCCTACTGAGGGCAAGTGAGACATCATCACTTTCAGGTTTTACTGCAATGCCTATAGAAGAATGGAATCTGGAAGCCAACCCTGATGATCCTGATGATTAATCATGCAGCCACTTTCAGGAAGTGGTCCTCAACAGACAACATTTGCTGTCAGAAGTGGAGCCTGGCTCATTTCTGTTACTTTGAGTCTAAAATGGCTGGTGGGTGAGCAAACACATTAAAGAACAACTCACAGCCGGGCATGGTGGCGCACGCCTTTAATCCGAGCACTCGGGAGGCAGAGGCAGGCAGATCTCCGTGAGTTCAAGGCCAGCCTGGTCTACATAGTGAATCCAGGATAGCTGGGGCTACAGGGAGACCCTGTCTCAAAAAGACAAAAAAAATAAAAAAATTCACTCCATGGTCCTCAGCTTGAACTGGCATTCCAACAATGTTTTGTTGGCTGCAGGCTCACATGGCTTCAAATGCAGGATGCTCTCTGCCTATGTTAAAGAAGTGGAAGAGAAGTCAGCCAGCACACCTTGGTGGTAAGACGCCTTTTGTTTAACTGATGTCTAAGTTTGGTGACAGAGCCATTGGTGGCTGGGTGCATGGCCTAAGTCAGCCATGACAGCACCCTATATGCTGTTGATGCCTCCAGCAGCACGAAGGAGGTGGAAACACGACATTGGAGACACTGTAGGAGAATAGCATCTACACTCTATTTGTGAGGTGAATAAGCAAGATTGTTGCAAATTTCCAACTGCTGGCATCAGCGGAGCCAATACAGGCTTTTGAGGATGCTGAAGTTCTCAATCCAGGCTTCTGCTTAATGGGACTCCAAGTGAGCCTCCACCTTCCAGCTTGGGCAGCCAGGCTAACAATGACTCTTCCATTCCTTGGTGGTGAGGACCACTGATCCTACGGAAACCATGAAATCCAGGTCAAGAAACAGTGCTAGTGTGGGTGTCCCTGGTGAAAATGTCAGTTTTAAAGGTGATAGTTTGATCTTTTTCATTTCATTTTGTTTTGATTTTCTCCTTCATTCCATTTTTTTTATTTATTTATTTTTTTAATTAAAAGAAGCATTTCATTACAACAGCATTAACCTATTCAAAAACATTTTTCTGAGCTAGGGTACATCTCTTTCAAAATTGGCTGTACATTTTTAGGTT
>NW_008346414.1:985197-1011531 GCF_000622305.1 Nannospalax galili
GGGGGAGATGGAAGGGTGAATGTGGCTTGGGGAGTCAAGGCGCAGAGGGCTGCACTATAGACTTACCCCAAGAGGCCTGAGGATAGGAGTGCAGGCTAGGAGAGTTAGCCAGTGGTGCATGTCCAGGGACTCAGAGAGAGAGGTGAGGGCGGGGCCAGGACCAGAAGCCGTGCTCCTGGGGCCCAAGAAAGGCACTAAGTTGGTCTGGGTGAGGTTCCCTAGGTGTCTGGGGCCCCAAGACTAGAAATGGTGCAGGTCCCAAACTGGGAGTAGCGAACAGCGGGGGGAGATGGAAGGGTGAATGTGGCTTGGGGGGTCAAGGCGCGGAGGGCCGTGCTATAGACTTTCCCCCAGAGGCCTGAGGGTAGGAGGGCCCTTCATTCCATTCTGATCACACCTTTTTTTTAAGTAGTTTTTTTTGGAGAATTTAGTTCCCTAGGTGTCTGGGGCCCCAAGACTAGAAATGGTGCAGGTCCCAAACTGGGAGTAGCGAACAGCGGGGGGAGATGGAAGGGTGAATGTGGCTTGGGGAGTCAAGGCACGGAGGGCTGTGCTATAGACTTTCCCCAAGAGGCCTGAGGATAGGAGTCTCCTTCATTCCATTCTGATCACAGCTTTTCTTTAAGTAGTTTATTATGGAGAATTTAAGGAACGGGTGAGGGAAGTATGTAAGTTGTCTGCTAAAAATCCAGAATATGAAAAACAAATCAATAAAAGAAAATTGGTTCTCATCATTTCCTACCATCATCTCTCACCTTAAGATTCCTAAACAAAATTACACTATTTAAAGCATCTTCTTCTGTCTGTAAAGCGTGATGCCTGTTTTTACCTTTCAGATGTTTCTCAGGTCCTGAAATCGTTGAGTATTTGAGAAAGAGTAATTTTATCCTTTTCTAGGTAAGAGAGTGAGACCTTTTACACTTTTTGCTATATACATTAACCATCAATGTGTATGTGCACTTACACACATCATCTACATGTATAATATATTATTCATAATGGCCATAGCACAGCCTGGTGTTAGCATAAGATCAAACGCCTAAACCAATGGGTTAGAATACAGAGCTTAGAAATAAATCCATCTATCTATAGCTAACTGGTTTTCAAAAATGTGCTAAGGACATGCAATAGAGAAAGGACATGTTGCTGGGAAAATCTGATGGCCACATGCAGAAAAATAAACAAGTCCCCCTTCTCTTACCAGAGTACAAATAAGCTCAAAATGAAGACTTGAGTGTCAGATCTGAGACTGTGAAAATGCTAGAAGACAACAGAGAAAACATGCTTTGAAAAGTTGGAATGAGCAGGACTTCAAATGCACAGGAGACAAGCAAAAATAGACAAATGTGGTTCTACCCAATCAGAAAGCTTCTGAACAGAAAAAGAAACAATAAACAGTGAAAAGAGACAAATTATAGACAAGATTAGGGTTTAATGTCCAGAATCTATAAAGACCACCAACACCTCAAAGGCAGTAGGGTCTGTGTTTCAATAGGAAGACACACAAATGGTCAAAGGGTGATAAGATGTGCAGCATCTCTAATCAGGGATATGCAGCTCAGAGCAGAGATGAAGTACCACTTCATTTCAGTAAGAATGGTTACAAATAAGACAAAACAGTCGCTGATGAAGATGTGGAGGAGAAGGAATCCTTACAAAATGTTGATGAGAATGTGAATTATTACAACTATAATGATAAACAGTAAGGTAGTTCTTTAAGAGATTAAAATAGTACTATCTTATGCTCTAACAATCCCACCACTGGATTATCCCCAAAATGAAACAACTACATTTCCATATTTATTGCAGCATTATTAGAAAAAGCCAAGGAAAGAAACCAGCCCAAGTGTCTATCCACTGGTGAATAGACACAGTGGGATGCCAGCATAAAAAGATCAATCCTGTCCTTTATGATAATGTGGATGGAAAAGGAGGACATGATGATAAGTGAAACAGGCCAAGCACAGACAGATAGACACTGCCTGAGCTCATTCATATGTGGAATCTAAATGTGATGTCAACACAGTTGGGAGTAGACTGTGGTCTACAAGACACTGGGGAGGGTATGGGTATTGATAAAGGGGGAAATGTCAGTCAGTGACTACTAAGTGACAGAGAAGAGAAACAATCTCAGGTGCCTGATTACAAGTAGGGTGGTTGTCGATGATAATAATGAGTTAAGTATTCCACAAAGTCAGAAGAAAGGATTTTGAATGTTTTCATCACAAAGAAATAACACGTGCATCAGGAGATCTGTTTCTTCTGGTCCGGACATTATGCAATGTAGATATGTAACAAAACATCAGTGGTAGATCCATAAATATGTAGGATTTGTATGTCAGTTAGAAAGTGAATAACTGCAGTCCAAGCATTTCTACATGGTGTTCAAACATGACCTTCACAGGATATCCATTCCATTCTGGCAAGCACTGGTGGCTAAGAGGGTCAATATCCTGGGCTGGGAAATGGCACACCATACTCTGAAGATGCAACATTAAGTGACATTAAAATCTGGTTGGGGTCTATCAGGTTTCCGATAGAAGAGACCCAGTTTCCTGTTTGGACACTCCACCTCTGTAATCACCCATGCTAATTGTTATGATAACCAGGAAAAGGACTGTGAATAACACTTGAAACTAAGCTATACTAAGCCAATGGTTGGTCAATAAAGCTAAAAATATGTTTTGCAAAATCATCATTATTCAAAGTGAAATCATTAAATTTAATGTATAGCATGAAAAATGCCCAAATTGTCATACATCTTTGAGCATGACAGTGTATCATGCAGTATCTCACAATCATTCAACTTAAATGTTAGTCTCCGCTTTACCATGGTAACAAATTTCAGTCACAGTGCTAGACACTGTTTAACCAAACACCATAACTTCTATAGTCTGGATACAAAATATGCCCTAGAGACTCATATATTCATTTGGAAAGTTGTAGAAGCTTTAAGAAGTGAGGCTTGGTGGAAGAAAATTAGGTCATTGGGAGCATGACCTTGATGGGGATATTGGGATACCAGCATCATCCCCCACCCCATCTGCTTCTCTGTTGCCATCAGGTGAACAGGCCTTTGCTGTCACATATTTTTGTGATGCTATACTGCATTATCACAGGCCCAACTGGTCATAGAATGAAACCTTGCAAACTGTGAGTCTTGACAAACCCATCCTACCTTTAAACTGATCATCTCAGATATTCTACCCCGACACAAAGCTGATATGGTAGCTTTAGAATCAATTTTTAAATGTGTACTCTGAGAGTCTCATGTGCCATAAAGTTCTTTCCTAGTGACATATAGTCAGTTAGTGATGGAGAGAAGGTTGGAACAAGTGTTTCCTGCAGGTAAATGGCTTACAATCTCTTCCAGTAAGGAAAAAGAGAAAAATGTGTATTAGTTGATCTTTAAACACCAGGTAACCCTCATCCTCTCATCATGTCTCAGATATTGTCTTTATACTGACTAAATAATTGGCTTCTCAGAAACACAATGGAATATGTTATTAAACCCACTTGTGGAGGGTGATAAAAACCTAAGGCACCGAGGAAATTTTCACAGAGTAACAGAGTTTAAAGCTGGCGAAAGAGGCTCTCGCACCTTGGCCCTTCACGACTGTGCCATTTGGCACTAGGAAGAATGATCACGTATGTGCCATGGCCCAGAGACCCAGAAGATTTTCAAATCACAGGCCAATGTTAATCCTGGTTTTTTGTTTATCACTGTTTGTTACATTTTCTCTATTTCTTATAATTTCTTGAAAACTTCATATGCTTAAATTCACATTGATTAAAAGACTTCATCTCTTGCCTCTGCCAAATAGGTTATATTTGTGTGCCGAGTTTAATTCCCTTTGAAAATCACTTTTTATAGTAAGGTTCTCAGACTCCCATTTATACATCTAATTATTCACACATCTCAAGTTTACAGCTTTCTGGGGACTTTGAAAGACACCCAGGGAGCTGCATGGGTCTATGGCATAGGCTGGCATTCACAGGGAACTTGTGTACCCTGTGCTTTGAGATATGCCAAAGGTCCTGCATGAGGCTCCTCAGTTTCCTAAATCTAGAGTTTCATTGGTTCAGATGCATATGAAATTAGTTTTATATTGTTAAATACGTACCATTTTAGCATTTGTTCTTTTATAAATGCTCTTTTTTCTATGAAAATTATAATTTCGGCGCACCTTTCTGTACTTTGAATGATCCCACCGAGAGAGGTGGGCTGTTCAATCTTTAGGAAAGCAGAAATTTTGTATATGGGAAAACTTGCTTAATTAGTTCTTCTTGGGCACCTACCTCCCATGAAACTGAACTTCATGCTTCATCTGCCTACTCTCCTGTGCCACCCCCAAGACAAAAGTGAAAAGGGAGATGGAGGGAGGGAGGAAGGGAAACTGAGAGGGAGGGATGAGCAAACTCTTTGGAGCATCCTCAAATACCATGCAGGTGCTCAATTCTACTTTTAGCTCTGGAAATTAAGATGAATAGTCTCTCTCTCTCTCTCTCTCTCTCTCTCTCTCTCTCTCTCTCTCTCTTTCTCTTCCTCTCTCTGCTTACAGGTCAAAACCAGAAGCATATTGGCAACTTGACAAGATAGAACACGGGTATCTTCAGAACAGCACCCTGGTCTCACGTGTGTTCATGTCCTGTGCAGCCCAGTGCTCAGCACACAGCAGTAGCCAGCCAGTGCTCTGGCTGACTTGTTGCGTGTATTGCTATTAACAATATGTCATTAAGTGGAAGAGCTAATATCTGCTCTTAGCCTGTCTGCATCATTTCAGTGCTGGCAACATCAAGGGTCACGTTCTTTAATCTCTGATTATGCTCAAGGTTGATCACAAGTAAAATTCTGCTAGCTCTGAGACTACAATTACAGCTCGGATATTCTCCTGGCAGTCAGACCAGTGTGTCAGTAGGAAGAAACTGTGTACGGTGTTTCCTGGGCTCTCCCACTACATTACAGTAGGCAAAACTCTTCATGATTTCATTTTTAAAACAATTTATTCTGTATACCCAATTTAGGAAACCCATGGATCCTCAAACTAGTCTTTGGGTCTCATCATGACGTGCTTAGTGGTAAATATTTTTGCCAAAAGATCTTAAAGTAAAAATGCTCTCAGAGAGAAGCACACACAGAAGTTAGGTCCTGTGGGAGACACAGATGGTTATTCCCACACAGCTAAAGGTCAAAACTCCCTTTTCTTTTTTAAAGATAATTTTTCTTTATTATTGAGCATTTCAGACATGTATACAATGAAAGATGATCATACCTTCATACCCATACCATTTGCCCTCCTACTCTCTTGATATCTCCCCTAACACACCCCCCCTCCAGCATGCTAAGTCCCATTAGTACTTTCTGTATTCTTTCATTCACAACCTCAGACTTGACTCCATTGCAGTTGTGGCAGAGCAGATTACCTCCTGGATTACCCTCCCATAGGTGACAAGTGAGGACCAAGATAAGGAGCGCAGGGCACACTGGGCACCTAGGAAGCAGGCAGATGAAGGGGGGGCACTGAAAAATTGGCAGTTTGATTTGCCCATTTTTATGACATTTATGCAACCCCAGCTGCTACTGAACAAGGCTCTTAGCTCTAGGGTAGTAATCCTGCAGGCTTTCTGATACAGGCGCAAAGGAAAGAAATTGAGGCAGATGTGGTGATTGAAAAGTAAGGATTTGTCACAGAAAGGAAAGAGACAGGGAAGGAACTCTCACGTCTGTGTAGAAAACTGTGCCCAGATCTCTGGGTGCATCTGATTTATACAGGGCAGTATAGACTCCAGCTCAAAATGAATGCACAGAACTGGGATTTTACCTGCAGCCAAAGTGACCAGAGTTTTGAGCTTGAGTGTAGCTTATTTAATTGCTTCCTCTTAAAAACAACAACAGAAAATTACCTCTCCAGAGAAATATGACAGAAATCAGTGTTTTCACCAAAAATTTAGTTTTTGCAAAATATACTTCAAAATCCCCTGACATACAAAGAAGGAAGACATTGCTCATTCTTTTGTGTTTTGCTTTTTGTTTTGTTTTATTTGTTTGTGACAGGGTCTCCCTGTAGCCCCAGATGGCCTGGAACTTACTATGTAGCCTAGGCTGGTCTTGATCTCATAGAGATCTGCCTGCCTCTGCCTCCCGAGTATAGAAATTAAGGTGTGCACTGCCATGCCAGGTAACATTACCCTTTCTTAAAAGAAAAGATAATCATTGGCAATCAGACCAGATTTCAGGAGTGCTGGAATAACAGCTAAGTAGTCATGTGCAATGTTATAAAGGTCAATATATTTGAAATTAACAAAAAGGTAAGAAGGTGAGATGGCTCAGAGATATAAAAACCTAAAAGCACCAAATGGAAATTCTAGAACTGAAAAGCTACAATAGACAAAGTATATTTTTACTGATTTTTTGGTGAATTTCAAATGATACATTTTGATCATATTTTGATCTCCTCCCAGTCTGCATTCCCCCTTTACTGCTCCCACTAAGCTTCATGTACTCTAAGACCAGTTTGTGTCCCCTTTGGTGTGACTTTATCAACTGGAACATAGTCAACCTACCATGAGTATCCCCTTAAATGAGATTGACTCCCCCCTTCCAGAATCCATCAGTTGCCAATATGTCCTTAGGTGGGGCTAGAGTTTCTTACTTACTTCCCCCAGTCTATACTGGGATTTTGTCTGGCTTAAGCTTACATGGTACTTGTGCATACTGT
This sequence comes from Nannospalax galili, assembly GCF_000622305.1. Classification (NCBI taxonomy): domain Eukaryota; kingdom Metazoa; phylum Chordata; class Mammalia; order Rodentia; family Spalacidae; genus Nannospalax; species Nannospalax galili. The sequence continues at coordinate 991,917 of NW_008346414.1, forward strand.
CACCATTGCTGTGAGTTCATATGAATGAGTGCCAAGCTGTCTGGAAAACTGTTTCCTTGTGGCCATCCATAACCTCTGGCCCTTACAATGTTTCTGCCTCTTCTTCTAAATGATTCCTGAGCCATGAGAAGCAGATGCTAATCAAACTGGATAGCTGCATATAGAAGACGGAAACTTGATTCTTATCTCTTACTATGCATAAAACTCAACTCCCATTGGATCAAAGACCTCAACATATGACCTGACACCCTGTATCTGATATAGGAAAAGTAGGGAATACACCGGAACTTGTAGGCACAGAAAAGGACTTTCTGAACAGGGCTGCTATCGCTCAAGCATTAAGCCCAACGATTAACAAATGGGAACTCATGAGGCAAAATAAAATTTTAAGTGGATGGTGTTAGCAGACTACAGATAACTTGAAGAGCAGCTGGACTTGTAGACAGGCAATCAAAAACTGGTAATATGAATAACACAGAGAATGAATGATTCAAAAGTAAGTTGACTCTTTGATCTTGGGGACACACATTTTATATTAATAAACACAAAAGGCTGAACATAAGTGTACTTGGAGCCCTAAGAGAGAAGGATAGGCTAGAAAACCTATTTTAAAAAATTCCTCAAAATTTCCAAAGTTTTACAAAAGTCATATATTCAAACAACTAAGACAGAAAATTGCAAGCATTGACATAAAGAAAAAATACATAGTATGTCGTGATTAAACTACCGTAACAAATGATAAAGAGAAAACTCCACATTTTCAGCTGGCTTTGTGAGTATCTGAAACGAAACTACATTTCTCAAGTTGCTTGACAGCCAGGTATGGCCACATGAGTAAATAATAACTAACTGTGTGCAGGGAACATGAGGTACACAGTGCTATGTGTTCTTAAAGGAGACGCACCCCTTTATCCCTTTACTGCCTGCATGCTGACTAGAGTGTGATAAAGTAGCACCCCATCAGGGACCATAAGCAAGAGTAGCAACCTAGAGACGGCAAAGTGAAAATTAGAAGAAACCCAGAATTTGGAGTGCTCAGTGCCTCATGGAAGTACTGATAATATCTTAGTTTATTTCTGTTATAATAACAAAGTACCTGAGACTGTGTAATTTATTAAAAGCAGAGATGTATTCTCATAGCTCTAGAGACTGGGAAATTCAAGGTCAAGACAATGATAGGATAGAATCTGATCTCTCTGCCTCCAAGGTGGTGCCTTGAATATTGCATGCTCTGGAGACAGGGGGAGGGGGAGCTATATCTTCATATGAAAAAGAAGAGCAAGTTGGACCCAACTCCATCAAGCCCTTCCTTTATAAGGGTATCTATTTTAATTCGTGAGAGAGAAGACATCATTCCTCTCACTTCTTAAGAAGCCCCAGTCCTTAATAAGGTCATAATGGCAACACTTAGATTTTAAGGGGACAGTCATATGGCAGCAACGTCTTGGAATAGCAACTCAATACCAGCTTCACAGTGCTGGATGGTAGTGAGATAAACTTATACCTTTTTCTTTTAGAAAAATAAAAGCTTTAGCTTTAAGCTTTCTGATCTTGCAAGTGAACTTGTATCTTCATCAGTACATCTCAGAATATTTCTGTTTGGAAGAATACTTGCACAGGACAAAAAGCAAAACATAAAGGAGTCAAAGTCCGGCAAAGATATAATTAGATATAAAACAGATGTCTATTTTAATAAGTTAAGAGGTTACTAGTGGAAAAAAAGTGCTATTCTCCTTAATAATTTTTCTAGGCTTAATGTAAATAATGCTTTGTTAAATTATTCAGAGTTTTCAATCAATTAACTTAAAAAATACTAACAAAAAGAGTTTCATAAACACAATAGAAGGAGCTGATTGATATGTCTTCATTTTCCTCTCCTCCTGGTCTTGTTATAACTTGGAACTGCTCACCTGCTCTCCTGATTTCTCCCTAATACTTCAGCTTGCAATGAAATTTGTCTGTCTAGCTCAAGCTGGTCTTGACTGGACATGTAAGACTCCATAGCTTTAGCATGTAAATAGATCTGTCTTTGTACTTTGTGTTGAGGTATAACTGTTGAGTTATGAATTCTCCCCCATTCTTTGTGTGTTTTACTAGACGAAGCCCATCTTTGGTCTCAGAATTTTCAGCCTCTATCACTAACTTGTTCTGGGTTGGAATGGAACAGTTATTATACAACAATCTTACTCTATAGAAAGGAAGAGATATTTCCTATATAAACTTTCTATATAGCCTAGCAAATATTTAAAAAGGCAGTTTGGGGGAGTCCACACCCCTGCAATCAGACTCACAGTGACTACACTTCTTGGCTACTTAGCTCTGGGTGCAGAGGCCTGGGTGGCTCGCACAACCAGGAGTTGGTTGCAACCACTCCACTGTGCCGTACCACGGTGTACCTTTCTTTCCAGGGCTTGGCCCTGAAAGCAGCCACTGTGCAGCGCACCCATGGTATGCTGGCCTTCATCATCATCCAGGAGACAAATTGGGCACAGGTAAGAAAGGACATGGCAATTAATAAAGAAAATGGCTGTAGAGCTAAGATGGCAAGAGTGGTGACTCAGCAAAGTGTGACTCTGGGTAGGGTGTCTCATCACTGGCTCCCCCTGGCCAGGGAGGAAGATAGGACAGCAGCAATTACCAAAACCACCAATAAGAACTTTGATCATGAGAAACAACAACAATGACAACAAAACACTCAATCCATCTGTCTCCTTGAGCAAAATGCAAGGTACTTTTCTTCACTGTTAATGTCCCTCAAGTGAGAAGTTCAAGTCAGCAAGCAACTGTTGTCTTTGTTTGATGCACAGAAGCCAAAATGCTCTATCTTGAAAATAAGTATAATTGTGTAGGAAGAACAAGAGAGACAGGGAAATAGCAGGAACCAGTGTAACTGGAGTAAAGAATCCCCTTCTGTGAGCCTGGAGCTGTGTCCTGAGAACATAGAATTGTGGTTGTCTCTCATGAGCCTGGAGTTGTGGTGCCAAACTCCCTATCAACCTGAAACTGTGGTTATCTTCCATGGGCCTGAAGCCTTGTCCAAAGCTGGGGCTGTGCCTGTCTCCCATGAACAAGGGCTGTGGTCCCCCACTGTGAGCCTGGGACTGTCATTGAAGCTGTGAACCTGTATCTGAGGTCCCATTCCTTGAACCTAGAATAATAGTCACCTCCTAAGAGTTGGAGGGGTGGCCTCCTCCAGTGAGCCAGAGTTCTGGATCCCTCCTGTGAACAAAGGTTGTAGTCCTCTCTAGTCAAACTGGAGTCATGGTCCCTTACTGTGAGCCTTGGAACTATGGTCCCATTCCAAGAACCTAGAGCTGTGGTCCCCCTCCAGCGAATCTGGGACAGAGGACCCCTCCTGTGAACCTGGAGTTGAGATCCTCTCCTGTGAGCCACAGTTGTGGTGCCCTCCCACGAGCCAAAGTTGTCCCCTTCCATGAGCTAGAGCTGTGGTCCTTTCCCGTGAATAAGGAGTCATGGTCCTTTCCCATAAACCTGGAGCTGGAGCTAAGGTCCCCTCCAGTGAGCTGGAGCTCTGGTCCCTTCCTGTGAATCTGGATTCAGGGTCCCCTCCTGTGATCTAGATTTGTGGTCCCCTTCCATGAACCTGCACAGTGACTGTGAACATTTGGAATCTGGAACCTTCAAGGAAAAGAAATTCAGCTTTTTATACCACGGGAGTCTCTGGTCTGCCAAGGGAAATTATGCCTTAGACAGCCACAGACTTGACTTCCACGAGCTTCAACAGGCCGCAGACACTCAAAGATGTATTACCAGGCCTTACACTAATTCATCAGGATGGCTAAAGTGCTAGGTATAACCACAGGAGACCTGAATCCCCTGGGTATGTGAGAAGCAGCTTTAATTGCTTCAAGTTTAGCCAAGAGAACCGTAATTGTACGCAGGGAGAGAGTATTTGTATGTTTGTAATAAGGCTGAGAATCGGTTCCAGGTGTCCCTGCCAGAACCTTTTCCCCTAGAAGTTTGTCCAAGTTTGGGACTCAGCACAGGTCAGCCTCAGAGATGTTTCCAGCCTCTCCCTTCCTGCCCAGAATCAAGTCTGCAGGTTGCAACAGGAATACTCTCAACAAATTTTTATTCTGAGCAGGCTGGACATGATTTATTAATTCACTTTTGAAATAACAATTGCAGTTGGGAGGGATCAGTTGAAAGCCTTAATTACATTAGAAAATATGCCTCACTTCATCTGCCCCTATCCAAAGTACAGAACACATAATTATCATAATTTTCAAATTTTATTATTATTATTATTTGAAAAAATATGATGGAGTGCAGACTCTGTCGACTTAAGCTACTTCGTAACAGTGGCCAAGTCACATTTAAACCTTTGAGTGATGATTTCTCTGACTCGTTTGTTAAGGCCCCTTATATGGGATGACATCTGTGGCCTGTGCCAGCCTTGGCCATGTCCAGTAGAACTAGTCTCCCAAGCTCTCTGCCCTCCTTTGTTTGGAGAGGGAAATGCTCAGGTGTGCTGCTGCCAGAGTGATTAGGCTAGCTGGGACTCTCCTTGGACAGGAGGTTGGAAAGCCTTTGGGATCATGCCCTCTCATCCTTGTTAAATGACTGTGAGTGTGTTTGTCTATGCATGGGTCCAATGCATGCACATCTGCCTGGAGGGAAGATTTTTGTTTTCAATTTTAAAAGCCCAGAGTGTTTTTAAAAAGGAAGAAAACCATTTCCAGAAATGACATTGGTGCACTATTCTAGTTGGGGCTATTGCCCCATCTCCAAGTCTCTGTTTCTGGCTTTCTATCTGCAGTCCCAGACAGGGAGCAGGCCTCTCTCTGCTTCTCTGTGGGGCTGTGCTATTGAGGAGACTAAGAAGTCAGTGCTGAGCAGTACAGTGAATGAGTCTCCATCTGACCCTGTGGATGGCATCTTCCAATGTCCCAGTCTCCTCATCAAAGGTGTTTTGAAGTTTAGCTATCTATGAAACTCAAGAGGGGAAACATTTAACCCTTTTGAGTAATTTATACCTTCTGAACAAGTGGCTCCATTTGAAAAAGAAATCAAAATTTTACAAAAGCACTAAGCATAAGAAAGGCTGGACATCTGAATTTGCCTTGAGCTTTGCCAATCCCGGTAGAAGCGCTCTTGTCCAAGGAAGGTTTGGGCTGAGGCTCTGCACAGGAGCGCTGGAACCAGGAAAGCTGGGTTGAGTCCTGGCTCACCCATACTGGGGAAAGACCCCTCATAGTCCACATATGCTTCTGTTTCCTACTGGCAAAACTGGAGGCCAAAGACTAGATCCACTTCCATGGTCTCTCTGAGCATCTTATAATTGTTGCTATTGTTTAAATAATTGAAGTGCTTTTGACATGCTAAACTGTATCATGAGAACTAATTCAGCCTTGAATGTAGTAATAACTAAGCAGATATTTTCTGATGCGAATAAACTCCCTTTTATGTTTTACATGAGGAAAGATGGTTCAGCATCCCCTGAAATGGCCCAGCTACTACCTACATATCCTTGTTTTCCTGAACCCAGGATTCCTCAATTAGGATGACGAAAAATGCAAATTTAAACCTTAATGGACCCAATCTGTCTTAGAAAGAGAACATTTTACTCCACCCCAAGGATATAGTCAAGATTTGTGTACATGGATCCAATGCCCTCAATATTGAAGAACAAAAGTCAAAAGATGCAAAGAATGTTTAGTCTTCATCTCCTATAACCAGTACAGGAAAAGTTAGAAATGTGGACCTTCCAATAATTTCTCTAGATTAAGTTTCTTGTGACGTGCAGGAAGGTCTGTGAGTTCCCATCAGAAGATCTCTGTGTCTCCTTTTCACTAAGCATCTGCTGGAATGCAGCTGTGAAGAGCATACTTTTGGAAATATGCCTATGCCCAAAAGCATGGTCTTACAGAAGAGATGCTTGACATCCACATGGCCCTCTGATTCAGAAAAGCAGCAGCAGTCATCTGGAAAGTCCTAGGAAAGGCTCCAAGACTCTCCCTATGACCTATGGGAGATAGAAACAACTGGAACAGGGATCACATCCTGCTGGAGCAGGGATCACATCCTGCGGCTGCCATGTTTGGTTGTAAAGCTGTATTTGACAAATAGCTCTCTGCCTGTGTTTTCTCTGGAGGCCATGACCAGAGGCAAAGCCCCTGTGCATCCTCAAAAGGAGCAAGAATCTGTCCTTTCCAGTAGCAGGGCACTGCTGTGTGTCCTGAGCACTCAGTTCATGTTGGCTCCCAGGGCGATGAGGGAGGCAGTCTGGGCATTTGTGGAAAGATGGTTTGCTTCTTTGACTGTTTTAGTTGGTTTGTATGAGGTCTACAGAGGGGCAGTGAGAACTAAGACAAGAAACACTGGTGGTCGTGGCCGTTTCTTTTGTGTCTGAGCTTAGGAAGTGGAGCTTGTTCTATTTTCTCGCAAAACCAGGCACACATTTAAACAGGTGGGGCCATCGTGTCCCATAGTTTTAATCAATAACTTACAGATTCAGTTCCCTAATACCAATGGGAAAAAATGGTTAAAATCTTCCCTTGAGGGTCCATTGCTTCTAGGCATTATTATTAGGTAAGTTAGAGCTTATCCACTTAATAAATCTCCCTTATGTGAACGGAAGAGGAACAAACCGGTAACATACCTCCAAGAACTAAAGGAAGGAGGCAACAGGACATACAAAACTTGAACACACTTTGCCCACTATTGGTTTTTCTTTCTTCTTTGTCTTGGAAGGGGTTTCACTGTGTAGTTCAGACTGACATTGGACTTCCTATCCTCCTGAGTGCTGGAATTGTAGGTGTATGGCACCACACTTCACTTACTATTGACCTTGAAAATTAAACAGTAATCAGTCTAACATCATTATCATCACCTAGATGAGTAAGAAAACAGGTGTCCAGAGTTCTGAGTATGAGAAGTGGTCAAGATGCAAGAGACAGAGAACGAGTGCTTCCATTCCCTTCCCCTACTCCTGGTCTTTCGTTCCTCTCTACACCAGACTTCTTTTGGAATTATTGGACATTTGGCTTGTACTTTATGCTAGTAGAGGATGTTACTATAGTGAAGACATCATAATCATTAAAGTACAAACATTTAAGTACATTTAGATGTTGTACTCCATTTTATATTTTTGGAGTGTAGTATTGAATGAAACCCCATCTTCCTAGGAAGTTAGTTCAGCTTACGAGAACAAAAAGCAGCTGGGATTCTTCTAAATTTGCTTCCTCTGTGGTCTCCAGTGCCCATCATATCCACCCTGGAAAGACTGGCCTTGTCCTTAGATGCACATTCTATTTACAGGTCTCCCTTTTGCCTTACTATGGGTATACATTTAAACTTGATTTTGCCATTAGTTGCCATGCAACCATAGTTGTGTGTCTTGAATGATTTCTTTGGTCAGCATGGAGGATGGCAAGACCACGCCCTCTGCCTTTCATGTCCACCTCTTTGAAAAGGAAATGGAGAGTTAAGGAAAAACAGTGAAGCAGAGAGCATGTCGACGGGATTTGATCTAGCCACAGAATGAGCAGTGCAACCTGAGCTGCGGCTTGTAGGTTTGGCTGACCTAGACACAGCCACCTGGGAATGGACCACAGAGAGGACGGAGGACAGCAGAGTCAGCTGCGTGTTCTCTCTCTGCCTTATCCTGAAACCATTGCCATTCACTAATATGCTTTAAAACATACTTCATCTCCCCTGACTTCAGTGTTTACTGCCAACATCCCTCTCCCTCCTCCCACTCGTCTCCCCACATTGGAAAGGTGTAAAAGAGGTACCATATGTGGACTTTCTCCGTTGACATGTTTCTGAAAGACCTTGTCAACTGGTACTAATTGTTGTGATTGCACACTTCCATTCCATCCTGGATGCTGTTGCAGACTTCTTTTGCCTTAAACATTCTGGGCCAATCCTACATTCCCATGTAGTTGTATTGACACCAACATGACTCTCATTCCCAGAACCACTCACATCATCATCAAAACAGACTTTCAGTCCCGTGGCATCCAGCCCAGGATTTGTAGAGCTCAGTATAACTTTAGCTAAAGGTACCCAATACTCGGAACCCATTTCTTCACTGTCACAGGGCCCAGGCACTAGCTTTATTTCTTTTCTCCCATTAGGGCAGTAGAGGAGCATATTCTTCACTCGAGGGCTACATTTCAGAACTCCAAGTGCATTATTCCTCAGGTTATCACTGTTGATATGCATGTTGTTGACCTGCCCCTCAGAAGGGCACCAATCAACACTATAACTTTCTCTCTCCAACAAAACCCGGGTGATCTGATGTACTCACTGGGCGATATTAAAACCTGAGGAGCAAAGGGAAAAGAGTGGCTTCGTGAGAGTGACTTCAGAACACTAGCCAATTATTAGTATGCTTTTTCATAATACCAACAGTTTCACATTTTATTGAGAGAGAGAGAATATTTTTCCCTAGCCCTCTTGGGAATGAGTTTATTGAAAGCATCGGAACGAAGAAGATGGCTGCATCATTTCAACAGTGCCAGGGGTCAGAATCTTTGACTGGTCTGGTGTAATGTGCACATATAAAATTTCACTCAGTGCTTATTCATTGCCTTTTATTTAATATATAATCTGGCTGGATCTACTTTTGTTTCTTTACATGTACTGCTTGCCTGCATTAACTTTAATCTTTTGGCTGCCTTAATATGTATATATTAGATTGTGGGTGTGTGCGTGTGCGTGTGCGTGTGTGTGTGTGTGTGTGTGTGTGTGCTTGGATCGACAGGCTTTCATGAAGAGGCACCTTACTTTTGCTCTTTGTACAGAGCAAATCTAGTGGCATTGGCAGGAGAGAGGAGCCATCCTTAGGACAAGGACGGCATTTTGTTTGACAAGCATTTACTTTAGAGGGCTGCTATCTCCCAGAAGTTAAAGTCTGCCCCTTTGCCCTCCTGTCCCTTTGTGTTCTTTTTTCCATACTCCCTACTCGCTCTATTCCATTAAAAAATATTCTTCCTCACAGCCAACAGAGAGCCCTCTCAAATGATAGATGTTCCTGAGTTGAATTATTAAAAATTCACAAACTAAATCCATGAGCTATGATGTTAAGGAAGGTGTGCTGACTAAAAGGAGTTTCCAGACCCCCAGATTCTTTGCTCAATGGTGAAAGGACCTGAAAAGATCATTACCGATGTGAGTTTTACTTGTGAAGGCACAATAACTTCCTAATACTCCCTGGCTGCTTCATGGGGCTCCACTGGAGAACTGATTCTCAGTAAAGGACTGAGCTATATGGGTCAGTGATTGTTTGATATCCTGTGAAGAGTATCCAAAACTATATTGCTTAAATGAAATAGTAATTTATCTCATTCAGAAAAGTCTGAAGGGTCTGTGTAGACTCAATGCTTGTGTGAATTTAGCATCACCTGTGTAGGTTGGCTTTGTAGCCTATGCTATGTCTGATAGTTATGATCAAAGTTCCTCTAAGGAAATGCTGTGCTACCCTCCAGTCTAGGTCTCTAGGGCTAAAATTCTGTTACGTAGTCATACTGAGCTGTAAAAGAGAGCAGGAGGCACAGTCTTTTAGCTCAGTAAGATTGGGGCTGCTAAGGTTTGAGATAGTTATTTCTAAAGAAGAGTAGCAAACATATTGAGAGGATCCAGAAGGCCCTGCCACATTGACTATGAAAAGGTTAACTGTTAAAATAATTTAAGTCTAATTGTGGTCCCTTCTGCTGATTCCCTATCGCCTATAAAATCAAGTCCAGTATTATAGTCAAGGTATAAGTAACATGACAATAAAACTTACCATACAGACTGGGGTTTCTTTTTGAAGCACTATTAATAATTCCCTGTGACTAAAAAGTCTGCTGCCAGTCTTGGGCAGGTCCGCATGTGTGAACAAAGCCCTAAGCACCACCTTTTGGAGCCCGTTGTTCTCCACTTACACTTTATTCATATCTGTAAAATGGTTTGAAGTTCCGTAAATTCAGCACCATCTTCTACATGTCATCACTGTCATCTGGAATGCCCACACTGGCCTTGTACTTGGAAAGTCTGTTTATTCTCTACCCGGAGAACCACCCTGCCTCGGCTGTCTTCATTCATAGAGAACTAACCACTCACTCATGTACTCCTGTTCGTTTCAGATGATGTGCTTCCATGTTTTCTCCAAGGACGAGAAAAACTAGGCTACCAAATTTATAATGGTTTTGGATTGCACACACTTTATATAACCAATTCTAGCTAGCAAGGAAGCCACCATGTCCACTGTAGTTCACTGCAGGATTATTGGAGCTGCAATGTGGTGTATGATGATACAACGGAATCATGACTTTGAATTCAGCATTTCACACAAAAGTTCCTAAATGTTTTCTTTTTAAAAATATTTTATTTATTATTTTTATTTTATGTGTTCGTATGTATTGCCTGCACGTAGGTAAGTGCACCCATGTCGTGCAATGCCTGCGGAGGACAGAGAGACTGGCAAATCCCCTGGAACTGGAGTTATGGACAGTTGTTAGCTGCCATGGGGGTGCTAGGATTCGAACCCAGGTCTTCTGCAAGAACAGTCAGTGCTCTTAACCACTGAGCCATCTCTCTAGCCCGCTCCTAAATATTTTCGTGCAGAAAAGCCATATGTCAATTGTGTTCATATTCTGCAGTTCAAAGCAGCTCATGTGGCCTCTCTTAGCTTCAGAGGTTAGTGAAAAATAGTCTTTCCATCTTTACAGAAGTGGAAAGGACAGCAGAAGTCTACTAGGTCAGGAACTAACAAACATTTTCTGTAAGGGATCTGTCAGCAAATACTTCAGCCTTGTAGGCTACATAGTCTCTGTTATGACTATTTTTCCCAGTGTGGCACAAAAACGCATAAACAAGAGAACATGGGTACTTTGCAATAAAGCTTCATTGTCTTTGCCCATGTAGGCTTCAGACGTGAGTTATGGAAGACTGGGTGTCAAAAAAACAACACAGATGCCTCGCTTACAGTTCTTGGAGCTGGAAATATCTAGGTTCAGGCAGGTGCAGATGAAGACCTACTTTCTGGTGGTCAGGTGACAGCCTTCACACTATGTCTTCACATTGCAGAAGGGACCATTCATTTGTCCCATTCATGACACCTTCACTTTCATGACGTAATTGCCCACAGGTTCCCCACTTCCTAAAACCTTCACATTAAGGAGTAGGTTCTAACAAATGAATTTTGGTAGATAGAAATGGCTTATAACTCTCGATCACATAAAACATTTGTAATACAAAATAAGAGTGGTACGGAAGAGGAGGTGGGAAACTTGTAAGAACCAGAGGGAATGGGTGACTGAATGAAACAGTGTTTTCCAGACACAACGGGGCAGTTGCACATGTGAATGCACAGTGCTTGTGACAGCGTGCACAAAACCTGCACAAGCTCAAGCCAGGCAAAATCCTAGCATGGATCAGGGAGTCAGGGACAAAGTCTCAGCTCTAGCTGAAGGAGCTATTGTCAATCTATAATCCTGAGAGTGGAAGAGTCTGTTTTCTTTAAGAGTATGATGCTGGGTACGTTGTCCATGTTCCAGGGGATGGATCCACATCCAAGAGTATTTGGGGAACACAAATTGGACTCCATGGGCTAAAAAAATTGACGTGAAGTTAGGGAGGGGTAGAGAGGTGGAAGGTGGGTCTGAGAGGAAATGGGGGGTATAATGATCAAATGTGTTGCATGAAATTTTCAAAGAATTAATAAAAATATTATTTTAAAAATAGGATGAGCAAGAGTCAGTGTGGAAGATGACAGCTGTATCAAGTTTGGAGAGCTGTTTAACCTCTACAAGTACTAGTACAGCAAAGAGATGAAAGATTCTGCGATACAAGGAATGCACTGGGATTACGCAAATTCAAAGTTAGGACCTAGAATCTGTGTGAAAACACAAGATTTCTAGTCAATGTAAGAACAGACACATTGGAAATAACTCGCAAAGGGAGACTGGGCCAAGTGTTCTATTTCTCCGCTAAGGGCATGCCAGCCGATACTAAAAGACCTAGAAAACAAATTATCGTCAATCAAGGAAGAAAGTTTGCTGGGCCCTTGCTGGAATTTAATATCCTGCCAGGAACAAGTAGACAAGGATTGGTGGGAAAAGACTGAAGAAGATTGATGTGTGGAAAGAAACAGACAACACCACAAGTTCAGATGACCATTGACCGTAATGGAAGAAAAGACAGTTCTTATCAATAAAACTAGTTCTTTCCTTTTAAGTCAGTATTTTACATTTTTATATACTTTATATACTAATTTTTATTATGTATTTATGTAGAGTATCTGTGTGATGTGTGTGTGTGTGTGTGTGTGTGTGTGTGTGTTTCCCCACACACATTACCACAGTTCAAACATGGAAATCAGGGGATGACTTGCAGGAACCTTTCTCTTTCCACTATGTGGGTACCGAAGATTGTAATGAGGTCATTGGGCTTGGGGCATATCATTTACCCACTAACTTATCTCATTGCACCCTGCTCCGCCCCCACTGAACCATCTTCTGAAACACAGCCCAAGTAAGCAATGAGTGAGGTTTCTTTGTGCACAAAGTTAGATAGAATGTGGCTTTAAAGTATCCTCATGTGTGGCTGGAGTGTCTGGGTAGATAAACCTGTAGTTTGACTTAATATCCATGAATGACTGGGAGACCCTTGGTGGGAAAACACTATGCAAAGCAGAGCCATTATAATTAAAACTCACTGAGGTGTGCATTACTCTCCAGCAAGGCAACTTGTAATAACAATGACAGTAATATACAAAACAGCCATAATATGTGAATTAGTTGTGGCCACATGGCTTTTAGTGGCTCCTCATCGCAGAATCCAAAAAGATGCTCAGAGCCAAATACATAAAACATTTGGCCCATGGGTTGTGGAAAATGTTCCAAGGATGCATATGTTCTTTGGAAAACAGTGTAGCCATGGGTACCACAGGCCAGCCACACTGAGGAGGGGGCAAGATTGTATGCTGTGAAGATGAAAAGAAAAGAACTGAGCAGTAAGAATGGAGAACAGGATGAGGGAAGCAAAGACCTTGAAAGAAAGCATCCCTGGGCTCTGCTCAATGTACTGAAACGTTGGATCCAAGCAAGAGAACATGGCAACATTGTTTCACATGGAGGTGCTCACTGTTCCAGTTGCTGACAGGTGAATGAAATGTGGCATAATTGGCTCTAAAGATCTTCCCATACTTTTTAAAATTGGCGGGTCAGGTATTCCCCCCTCCTCAACACACACACAAAATATGATGCTGAGGAGGTGGATGCTTTTGCTTTTAGTGTTTTGAATTGCCACACTCCTTGTTGCTCGTGCACTCTGTGGAAAAGCCGTGGAACTTTGGGAGGAGCTGAAGCCTGAGTGACAGAGCCCCTGAAGACACATGACGAGTCAATGGTGAGGAAGGGCCACGTGGCAGAGCTGGACTGCAGTCGTCCGCTGGCACACCCCGCCAGGCTTTCCTCCTTTCTTGAGGCTTTTCCTCCCGGTTGGAGTGTGCTTTGCCCCTCTGGCTTACCTTCACTTCGCTTTGCATACAATGACTGGGCTCTTTCCCAACTGGTATAATTTTTTTTCTTTCTTTGGACTTAATCTGACACCTGTATTATTGAGTAAGAGAAAAATTTTGTCATGAAAGAAAACCCTTCTCCACGCACAGTGACAAATTCTCCTTAGGGGTGGTTTCATGGGAACAAACATCTTGTGTGATTGGTTTGCCTCAATGTTATTTTACAGTGGGTGGTAAAGATGTTACTAGGGGAATGCTAGGAGACTTTTAGATTTCCATATGTTCTCCAGTTACCCCTACAAGATAAAGTTGTTTATTCCATTTCAGCCCCCCCCCATGTACAGTTTTGTGCATTAAAAGTGTCATAAAGCAGAAAAATTCAATCTTGTTTTTAAACTTTCTTCCAAATACTAGGAGTTGAAAAATTGAGGAGCAGAATAATACTTAGGACACAAATCCTCTAGCTTTCCTTCTCTGCTAGTGAGAACCCCACCTCCCAATTAATCTTAATGGAAGTAAATAAAAATAATTTGCAATGCAATAGGAATCCTTGTTCCAAATCCAAGGCCAAGGAATGCAGTTTAAAACAATACTTTCCAAAATTAGAGCTCCCAAACCGATGTTTCTCATACGCAGTTAAGGAGACAGAGATGCCTCCTGTATTACATGATGTCCCCATGTGAAACTAAAACAAATACGGAGCTACTATGTGTGGCATCTTTTATAAAAATGTGACATGTATCAGCAAGCGTAGATCAAGTAGGTCAATCAGTCACTTAATAACCTGGGATTGATTGGTACAGATTCTGCAAAGGGCAATGCTTTCCTTTCCAATTCCATGTAGTTTACTTCACCAAGTGAAATGTTAGGCTCTTCCTATTGTGAATATTGTGGTTAGGAAAAAGAAGTGTCGTGTGGACTCAGTTTTGTTCCTATTAAAAGGCTGGGTGGGTTAATTAGATAGTCTTTGGAGAGTCACCTTTCCTTTGCTTCCCTTCTCTGTGAGATAGTTTGATAAATTCTCCCCATAACTCACAGATGTCCTGGAAGACTATTCAGAGCAGAATCCCTCAGTCACTTTGCATTTGTTATTCGACATTCAGCAGTGCACCAGACAAGCACCCTCTGTCTCCACATTCCCTTTATGACTGTTCCTCTAGGTGGCTCTTTAGACAGTGCTCTAGATCTACCTTTGTTCTCTATGCCATGAAAGGAAGAGACTTCCCTGGGAGCAGGTGTAGAAGGTCCTCAGCCTCTCTCTGTTTTGATAAGGGTCTCAGATACAGAAAATGTTGGGCCTAGGGGTAGAACCAGATTGTCATTTCTGATGATGGGTTTCTCTCTTTATAACTGTTGGAGAAACAGACCACAGGCTGTTGTGGGGGCTGCTGTGAATTCCTTTAGCCTTGGGTGAGGCCAACCCGCAGAGCTGAAAGGGACTGAGAGAATGTTATTGCAACTTCTTAATTCAAAACATCACTGGAAAGAGACTTCCTGGGATGGGGCTGGAAGAAACAGGAGTGCTCAGCTGGGATGAATTACTGAAATGTTGAGTTGATTTTGCCCCCTAGTGGTTAGAGACTCAGGGGCCCAGGAGCTAAATGGCTCCCAGCATAGAATAAAGGATGTAGCTGGGTGGAGTTGGGGGGGGGGTGCCACGTGGGGATGACTGTAGCCATTAAACAGAGTTGTGACTTCGGCATTCAAAATCCAAAATCCCAGCCATCCTACAAACAGGGACTAGATCATGAGGATTTCAATTCTATCTGAGTTATTAGTTGATGGTTCTGGAAATGGAACACGCAGTACTGCCCTTCCCCCAAGTATTTCCTGAGGGTGACAAAGGCAAAGTTCTGAGTATCTGATGGCTGCTTATTTAGAAACTGCTGACATTTGAGTGAGTTTAGCCCCCAAAGGTGTTTGATAAAGACTGCAAAAAAAGAAAGGATGAAGTTGAGGTGGCCTCTGGAACCAGATTCTGTTCTTCATGGATGTTCCGTGTCTCCTTCAGAATGCCCTGAGAGTGAACCTGCAGGAGGAAAGGATCAGGGTGTCACCTTCACCAGAGCTGCAAGGCCTTCTCTTATGTAACCCTCCACTTCTCAGCTCCAAATGCCGTGTGACCATGCACCACATTAAAAGGTCTGACTCTGATTCAGAAAGAACTAAGGCCACTCCTGACTCCCGCAATGCACAGTGACGGGACACCTACCTTTAAGGCTATGAAGGGATAATAAAGCAACTGTTGTGTATTCCTGCAGATATTGACCATGTATTGCAGTGTACCAGTGAGGTTCGCTCAAATGCAGTCAATCTTCTGTGGCTTATTTTTCCCTCCTTTTACTCACGGATTCTGCAAACGCTGTAAGACACAGGAACATCCTATTGTTTCGTTTCTCTCTGTGTCATCTTTCCTGATTTTGCAATGCATTCTCTGTGTGAGGCAGTGTCAGTACAATTTAAATATTTTGAACAAATAAGCTGAAGAGGCACATTTTCCACACTCAGTAGCTTATTGCCATTTGCACTTAATTTTTATCCTAAAACAGATGAATTATGTCCTTCCTTCTAGTCTTCTCTACAATGGATTAAAACTAGGAACACCATTTAGGCACAGCAATAAGATTGAGATGATAGAATGAATTTGGGGTTCATTATTCAAATGAAGGTTATAGCTACTTCTTAGGGTAGGTGACTGACCCTGAATCACCAAAGATTATTACTAAGAGGAACCTAGGTAAATAGCAGAAAAGGGATGGCACCATTCAACCAAAAGTGACAGAAAACAAAAAGTCCGTGGGTCCTTCACTAAAACCTGCTTCTGTCTAGCTAGAGAGGAAATGGGGACAATGAAATCATTTTCAGCAAATTATTAGTGCAATACATATTTTTTTCTTTCAAGAAGAAGAAAGTAAAGAATGGTTGTGGCCTTTTGTTGTAGATAGCTTTTCAGCACACTGTAACGTAAACAGATTATCTGCAGTGTTTATTCAGTGTGAAAAAACAGTTCCAAGAGCCCCAGGTGCTTGCCAAGATCATAATTGTACCTTCTTAAATACTTCATTACTCGGCAGTACAATAAGCGAAACCAGGACACATGCTTTCCATTTTCTTGTCAACAAAACACCTCCAAGAAATTAAGCTCTATTTTCTCTAGAAAATTTCTCTAGAGTGGCTCAGGGTTTACGAAGAGGGAAGGGAGGTGTGGCTTTGGTTTAATTTCCTTATGACCTTGGAAAGAAGCATAGAAACCTTTGCATCCAAAAGAGTGGCACAAGTAAGGGGTTCAGGGTGGCTCAAAATCACAATATTGAACAGAAGGTCATTTTCAGTTGGTTGAAGTATGCGTGTGGGACTTCAAGATGATGGGGAAACATGACCACATTTTTCACATACATATTTTTGTGTGAAGGAAACTGAGCACCGGGAAGGGAAGGGTCTATCGGGGACAAAGCTGAGGTCATCTGTGCAAAGACTCTGGATGACTCTTGTCTTCAGGGTGGGGTGATAAATTTAGGTCAATATGTCTACAGACGCTAGCCTGAGGGGTAAGGGTTTACATCCCTGGTTTCCATATCAGTGTGCACTGAGCCAACTCTGTATCTCAAGACCCTCAGAGGAAGTTAGGTAGGTAGAATGAAAGCCTCTTACATCTGGGTATGTCACATGTTTGTAGGAAAAGACCTCCTGTATCCCAAGATCCACAATAGCCTGAAAAGATACAGAAAGTGGGAAAAATAAAAAAGGCAAATCAAAAAAGATTTTGTCATGCCACTTTCCCTCTATTTGAATAGATGGATCACCAAAACCACTATTTAGAGGGATATACTGGCAGAGAGAGAGGGGGGGGGCAAGAAAGAGGCTTATTAAATAAAAATAGCCAATTAATTAGATTTTTTCTGCACATGAATTTTAGGAGAATTGGAAAGGAAACAAGGAATTATAAAGTCCAACTATTTTGCTAGATAGATCTATAGTCAGTATTTGGTGAATCCTCATACTTACTTAGCCAGGTAGAATTTTTTTTGAAGTCTGTGATGCCAGTAAGGAAACCAAGGCTCGAAGAGTTTGCAACCTGGACCTGCAAACTGCGGTCCATGGTCAAACCACTATGTTATCAGAGCAGAAGGAAGCAGGTTATTGGGTGGACAAAGCCATACTGATTATGTGACTTTTTACAGATGTTTCCCAACCTCTGGTTTAAGCAGCAACCTATCTTTACTTAAATATATATGGTAGAATTAAGGCTTGATCTTTAACCCGAAACTTTCTGTCCAGAGCCCACTGGATTTTGAGATAGAAAGCAAGAAAATACTTTGGTGACACAAATTTTTAGTGGATTTTAAATATCTTATCTATAAGGAGGGTTAGATGGGGGAGAGAGAGGAGGCATAAATAATGTTTAGGTGGTGTGAAAAACCAGAGAGAAATGTATTAGCTCAAAATCTTACTATAAAATACTAGCTGGGTATAGTGGCACATACCTTTAATCGCAACACTCAGGAGGCAGAGGCAGGCAGATCTCTGTAAGATAAAGGCCATCCTGGTATACATAGAAAGTTGCAGGCCATCCTGGGCTATAGGAAGACACTGTCTCAAAAAGACCAAAAAATACTCACCCTATAGCAATATATATCCATTTATATCACATATCTGAGTATGGAGCTGAAGGCTATATAACAAAAAAACATGGTGCTAGGCAGGGGAACCGTCATTCGAGTTGTTGGTCTGGGTAGTCCAAGAAACTCCCAAAATAACACAGGCTATGGCCACAGTCCTTAATTGCCTCCCAGAACTTGAAGGTAAGACCCTATTGCTGAAGACATGAAGACAGTACATACTTTAGATACAGGACTTGGAGCAATGGAGCTGGAACTGATCTGGAAGCCTCCTCCCTGAAGACTAGCTCCCATAGTATCAAAAGATACTATGCAAACTGACAAGGGAGAAAACCAGTCAATGATTCCATTTAGCTGTAAAGTCTATGATCCACAACAATGACCATCTCAGTAAATAATCACTACTGGTGCAATAGTGGCACTTTTATCTTGGCGGTTATCAACAGCTACGTCATCAGACTTACGGCCTGCTCAGAAGGAGGGAACTCGTGTGGAACTGTAAACAGAGCCAAATTCACATGAGTGAAGAGGCCATAGATCTTAAGAGAAAAACCTACTTTTGTCACATCCCTTACTAATATAATTTCTTACTGTATTCTAAGTATATATCCTTACTTTACAGACAACTGTATCTCTTATCACTCATCAAAGAAGCATCTTTTTGCAGCAGATGGAGACTATTACGAAGTTCCACAACTGTTCAAACACAGGGAATAAGTACCTGTGAGATGCTCAGCCTTAAGTGACACATCTACAAAGCAACCTCTACACTTAAGGTTCAGAGTTCATAGGGGAAGAAAGAATATTAATGCACCTCTCAACTCTCACCAGTGAAGCTTCATCATGCAACAAATGGTGATTAACCCAGAAATCCACAAGTGGTCAAAGTGCAGAGAATAAAAGACTACAGAGTAATTATCCCTGAATAGGACACATATCAAAGCTCTGCTACCCAAGGCTCAGGGACCATTGAGTAAAAAGGGACAGGAAGATTCTAAGAGTCAGAGGTAGTGGATGACTACAAGGAGACAGACTTTTTCAAGCAGCTGGGAACTTGCTTTTATGAATTTATAGCAATGGTAACAGCTTACTCAAGACCCATGCAAGCTGAAACCAGATAGAAACCCAGCACAGAAATGGGGAAATGAATAAACAGCCCCAATCTTAGCTGAGGAGCTATTGGAAACTGGGAGAGGGAGAGATGGCTTTCTTCAAGGGTATGAGGTTAAGTAGGTTAACCAGGCTCCAGGGGATGGCTGTACACTGAAGGAGTTTGAGGATACAAACTTGGCTGGAGAGGCCTTAACATAAAAACACAGTACAAGAAATCCAGCAACAGGGCTGGAAAAGGGGTGTAGATAGGAGAGGCAGTCTAAGTAAGAACAAAATATATTGTATGAAATTTGCACAACTTTAATAGAAATATTTATTTTTTATAATTTTTACAAAAACTTTATTGAGAAGTTCATACATGCATATAAGGTGTTTTGATCAAACCCATGCCCACTCCCTCCCCTTCAACATT
>NW_008346414.1:1011549-1038270 GCF_000622305.1 Nannospalax galili
GATAACCCTAAAATCTTTTAAGGATTAGATACAAGCTCCCAAATATTTTTGACATTTTTGGTTTTTGGAACAGAGTGTGTTGCTAAGAGGCCCAAGGACATTTTGACTTTTAGCCAAGAAACTGGCTACATTTCTTTGGGGTCTTTTTAACCTAACTGCCTAGCCAATTCCCACCTCCTATTCTTAACACACCATCCTCTGAAGAGGTTACCCAAATTGCCAACAGGGAGTAGAGACGCAGGCCGCTCTGGCTTCTTCCATGCTGAACAGGGACGCAGGGTGAAGCAATTGGAGTACCCTTCAGTGGGTCTATCTAAAAGACTCCCAAATTGCATGACTCTTAGCTCTAAGGGGAAAAGAAAGTCCTTGAATCATGAATAGGAGATGTGAAGGAGAAGTAAAGACAAGAGTAATTACCATTAAAGTTCTAGACAGGAACTAGAAAAAAAGTCAGAACAGGGCAATTTTCAAATGTTCTGGAAGACAAAAGAAAAATGAGGGGGAACCCAATAGAGGGATGCTTTTGGAAGCCCTTGTCAAGAAATTCCAATGGACTCTCATAGAAACACATTTAAAAGGAAGAGAATGGGAAGGGGAAGCTACCCTGAAACCCTCTGAGGTAACCTCAGCCTTAATACAATCTTTACATCTTATTTTTGTCCAGAACTCGGAAATACTGTGAGATCCTATGTTTTCACCCACATCCCTCTCCTTACCATAGACAAAGAAAACCGGCGAGCACACTTTTCTACTTGAATATGCACATGCAGTACGGAGAGTTCTTGTCTAAGTGCAGATGCTGGCTTATAGTTCCGTGATGGGGCTAAGAATTTTCACTTTAAGCAAATGCTCAGCTAATGCTTGTGCTGCTGGTTCTTAGGCCAGCCTGAAGAGCAGCGGTTAAAATACTATAACAAAAATTCTTCCAAAAAGATACACAAAGTTATGTGTGGAGGTGCATGATTTTTTTAATCCTAGCGCTCACAAAACAGAGGCAGATGGATCTCTCAGAGTGAGGTCAACACTGGTCTACTTAGTGATTTCTAGACCAGGTCTGGCTACAGAGAAACCTGTCTCCGAAGAATTTTTTTAAAAATTAAATAATTAAGAAAAAGGAATATCACACCTAAATTACTCAGAAATACATATTCTACATATTTGTTTTTGAGACAGGGCCTTCCTATAGTCTGAGCTGACCTGAAACATGATATGTAAACCAGACTGGTTTCAGTCTCACAGAGATCTGCCTGCTTCTGCCTCCTGAGTTTAAACTGAACGTGTAGGCCACCATAATTACCTTTTTTTCATATTCTATATATTCTTATAATTTCTAAATAAGTAGGCATCTGACTAAAAATGACAGAGGAGTGTATGCCACTGTTTCTCAAAGTGTGGACCTTAGAGAAGGACCAAAAAAACTTGGGGAACACCTGTGTTATATGTTCTACCGTTGCCAAGAGGCTGTAATACACAGTAACAGGAGGTGGTAGGTTTTGATTTGGTGTTTGAGTGTGCGTGTGTGTGTGTGGGGGTGTCCTACAAGTCAAATTCTGTAATATGCTTAATCTTTGTTTACATAGTGTGTGTGCCTTTGTCCAAGAGGTATGAAGAAGCTCACTGGGGACATTAGTTTAGAATGTTCTTCCCCTTAAGTGGCCACAGCAAATTCCATAGCTCTGCTGCTATTTGACATCACTTGGCATTCTCATGGTAACATTTCTTCCTTACATGGTAAAGGGTACCATGGATGCCTATACCACTTTTGCTAATGTGAAAGAGCACTGATAAATCCCAGTCAAAATTCTAGGAAGGTAAAGGAGGGTGCACCTCGACCTGTGGAGGTTTTTATTCAATGTTTTATTGAAATTCTTCCAGTGCTTTATCTCTCTAAGTCACAGATGACAGTGCTTTGCAGACAACTACCCTAGAATTACACATGAACCCTTCATGAAACTGAGAGAAATCTCTAGTCACATGTGTATGACATCTTCATGCACCATCTCAAATTGACCCAGGGTATTTTCAAAACTTTTGGCCACTCGAGTGCTGTCTTGGCAGAGTCTCCTCTCCTTCCCTAAGTCTATCTTCTCACTAATGTGCGTGTGCCCTATGTTACAAGAGCACTGGGAAATCCTTCATGCACAAGCCCAAGGTGGGGGAGGCTGATGAATCCTGGACGAATGGGGAAATGAAAGCCAGCACACACACTTTCCCGTACCATTTGCTAACTAGCCAGTTTGGGATGCAGGATCCTTTGAAAGTGAAGTGTACAGTGCGGAGCAAGAAGGGACACCGAGATTCAGAGTCTTTTTCTCAGTTATGTGCTTTGTTTCCCTGCTCAAACATTTTCCCTCATTCTGCTTTGCTGGGCTTTCAGCCCCTAACCAAACAGAGGAACAGACACCATCACCCCAGCTTCTGCCATCCAAGAAACAAAGAAAAGTTAACACTTTTTACAACTGAAACAGACTTCCATCTAGTTCATCAAGGACATTTGGAAAAGTTGAGGAGGGTACTTGAATGATGGCAACCAGATTACTTCAGGAAGGATGCAGGCAGATCTTTGGGGTAGGGAGAATTGCAGCATGCTTTCTCATGAAATACGTCACTCCCTGGGTGACAGACATCTGAGTATTGCCCCAGCCTCTCCGCAGAGCTGCTGGACCAGAGCCTCCTAGGGTGGGTCATAGAATAAATATTATATTTTTACAGCATGCTTCTACTGGGAAAGTATGATTGTGAACCACTAAGATGACACATTGAAGTGAACAGATACATGTGCATGTTTTGTATAGTTCATATACAGAAGCCTGTACATATTTAATATATGCAACTTAGTTTGGGGAAAAGGGTACTCCTGTGAAACCAGCATCACAATCTGTATCAGGACCTCAAAAGTTATCTTCCTGCATTCTTTACTTATAATTATATGTACTGTGTATAAGGGAGAGGAAATAAGGGGGGAATAGGGAGGGGGGAGGAAGAAAAAGAGGTGGAAGGGAAGGAGGAGGAGGAGGAGGAGAAGTTAAAAATAAGACTTGCCATCATGGAAAGCTTTAAATGTACAGTTCGGTGCTGTTAACCTCAGGCACTGTGCTGTATAATGGATCTCCAGGGTTTACCCAATTTATATAACTGAATCTCTGTACTAGTGTCTCCCCATTTCCCATCTCCCAAGCCTCTGACAATGGCTTTTCTACCCTTTGCCTTTCAACATTGAGCATTTAACCCTAACCTTTCAACACGGAGCAAGATTTTAGATTCCTCATATAAATGGTATCAAAAAGCTGCCATGATTAAATTAACTTATGAGCCTGGGGCATAAAATGTGCCCAACAATTACTGATTCCTCATCCCTTTTCCTTCCATTCCTTCTTGTGACCTTACCAACTCACACTGTTCCACTGTAACTGCACATAATCACGTGAACCTGAGGGTGGCCAGCAAGGCTCTTCCAGGCTTGGTTGCTAGTTTCCACTGGAAAATGGATTCCTTTTACCAGGAGAAAATTGAGTGAGCATAAGAAAATGCTACCAATTAGACATTCCAAGACTCAAATCCTGAATCCAGCCAAAAATGCTTAACAGAAAAGTGTCCGCTTTCCCTGGTTTGGCTTAATGATTTTCCTGTAGATCCCCATCTCTTTCTATCACAAAGAATTCAGTTCATCCTGCTGGGTAATTAATCCAAAAGTACAGTATGGCAAATGTATTCCTGTAGACTGCTTATTTTGCTGGTAAGTTGCAGGAAATCCTATACAGTGCACCTGGGATACCCTGCAGTTTGAAATTAGAATATAAAGTGTCTCCCAGTTCCTCCCACTTGGCCCAGATATTGGTCTGATTTTGAAAACCTTTCTAGTTAGACATGTTATGAACAGAGATGACGGCAAATTCATTTACTTCTTTTTAGCTTAAAATTAATAAAGATTTTAATTCTAGTCCTAAAAAAAAAAAACAAACAACAACAACAACAACAAAAAAAAAAACAAACCCCACCACCCTGTTTTCAGCTAAGTTACTAGAATACTAGAAGGAAACCTATGCAATGTTGGTTCCCAGTTGTGGATTCATTCAAAAAACATATGCCACATACAAACTTGTAACAAAATCCAGAGAGTCTAAGGTATATCGCCAGTAAAACGCCTTGGCCAAGCTTCACTTCTGTGATGTCACATCTATATGAGCCCTGTGATAGCATTAAACTGCCCACAGCTGTTTCTGATTGAAGCACTGTAGACCTTTGCAAAGCAGGGCTCACCTCTTCCCCACCCTTCCCACCCTCTTCCGGATTGGCTTTCTTTAACAAAGGGACCTTTTTATGAACAAAGCCCCTTGGGTTCTGCTGGCTAGTCTTCCAGCAAGTTCCTAGTAGTTTGGCTCAACCTTGGAGTGGTCTTGGACATACACATTCAGGTGAGCACACATGTGCAGGCATGTGTACACATGTGCACACATGAAGGTTCAGGAAAGTTTCCTTGATAATTCTTCTTTGTCCTATGTGCTGAGATTTAAAGCAAGTGCCTTGAACCTTTCTTTCTGGAAAGAATGGTCTGATCCAGTCCAAACAGCTGGTGAGAAATCTCATTCCTCCTTTTCTTGGAACTAAAGGAAGTGGTGTGTGAGTGGATGGTGTAGGCTTTGTTGAAGTTTAACCCATCTTTTTGTTACATAGACTGCGGGAGTTTAACAGAAACGCACGGTCTATTCCTTCAAAAGCAAGACAGTAAATGTTTTAGGCTTGCAGGCTAGTGACTCAATCCAGCCACCCCCTCAGAAGCAGCCAGGGGCAATTCATTATTTATGAAAACAGGTGCTAAGTGGAATTACGTCTATTGACTTAGTTTAGACATTCAGTTTAGGACAGTGTCCATCAAGGTATGAAGGTCAAGTGTTGGTCTAAAGCTAGAAATGTCTTATAACATGGTAAGAACAGATAGGAAATGGCTATAAACTTTTTTAGCATTCTGACATTTCTACTTTCCTCTCTCTAAAGGAGTAGACCACATCTGTGGTTCAAGGCATTTAGGGGTCTTGCTTGTGGTCATCTAGTAGACACATAGGGGTCCAAGATGGGTCAAAAATAGTAATACAGAACAATCAATTGGTTGTTTTCCATGAGCAGTCTGAGAGTCTGAAAGGCAGCAACTCAGTCAAGCTTCCGATCTACTCGCCTCTCTTAGGGAAATATTGGAGTGTGGTCTTAATCCTTCCTTCCTAAGAGTCTGAAACAAAGAATTTCCATTTGCCTTTTGGGTCTCTAGAAATAATATGTATGTATGTATTGTGGGGTGTGTGTGTGTGTGTGTGTGTGTGTGTGTGTGTGTGTGTGTGTGTGTGTGTGTGTGTGTGTGTGTGTGTGTGTGAAAATTTTCTGCTAGAATAGCCCCAAGGGAACTGGGGAATGTAGTACAACTTGTTAGACCTGGAGAGAAAAAAGAAAAAGAAAGTATTATTGCTTGAACCCAGACTGTTTTGTCTCTTTCCTAAGTCTCCACTAACCTTCCCCGAGTCCAGCCACCCGGCCAGCCAGACCTCTTTTATAAGGTGTTATTCACAGGCTTGGCCTCACAGTTTGTAAACACATAGAAACTGATCTGCATCTTTGGGTTCAAAACCCAAAGAAAACTTTGGAAACTTAACGTTGTTAAGGAAAGGTACCCGATGCCAAATTTTGATGGGTTGGAACCTTTTAAGAAATGAGTGCCCTTGGATTCCTAGCCTTAAAAGCCATGATGTCACTGTAGAAGAATATGATGTCAGGCTGTAAAAAGATCTGAAAGCTTTTGAAAATTCTTAGTCCATGTTGGGAAGTTTATTTGCAGTGCTGAACAGAAAAGACAGTGTTCTTTCAGTTCTCGCCTCCACCTCCTTGACAAGCAGCCCTGCCAAGAACAGGAAAGTGAAGCAAGCGGGCAAGTCGCACTGTTTCTTTCTCTCCCTGGGAATACAGCGGCTTTTATTACAAAATTTGTTCCTTCTTTAACAGAGTTGTGATAAAAGTGTTTTTAAAAGTTCCTTGCCTTAACTACTGCCTGAAGTAAAGAGCACTTATTTTTCCCAAAGCAGGGAAGATATTTTTCTTGAGTCTGCTCAAAGCTCTCAGTAACTTGGCTATCATTTGTGTATTTTCACTTATGAAGGCTCTGGAATGCTTACCCTAGTTCTCATTAGAAATGTACTGTAAGTTTTTTCTGTCTCTCTTTCTCGTTCTAACTTAGTACTAAAATTTTGAAAAATAATTTATGTTGATATGCTTTCAAAAACAATGATTTCACATTCTGATGGTAAACTATTGGATAAATCATCTGTCAAGAATGATTAAGGGCCTAGAGAGACAGATTTATGAAGAAATATTAAGAGAACTAAATGTACAGAGCTGGGTTTGGCAGAGATTGGGGGCACCCACGAATCATCTACTGAAACCACAGAGGGCTGGGATAGCCAGCAGAGGGGAAAATTAATTCACTGGGAAACTGAGCCTTAGGAATGATGCAAAGAAAGACAAGATGCTGGAGAGATGGCTGAGCAGGTCAAGGTACTTGCTGCCAAGCCTGATAACTTGAGTTTGATCTCTGCAATCCCCAGACTGAGGATAACAGTGAGACTACCATGTCCTTTCCCCACTGAGGCTTCTCTTAAGAGCCTTTGGGAGACGCTGTAGGACACATTCCTGAATTCATAACCTGGCAGTTGTGAACAATACTGCAATAAACACGAATGTTCAAGTGTCTCTGTGGTATGTTGAGTTAGATTCCGTGCATTGTGTACCCGGACATAGTTTGACTGGGCCATATGGTATGGTTCTCTTTTTAGCTTTTTGATGGTCTTCAGTACTGATTTCTATGGTGGCTAGACTATTTACGTTCCCATTAACAGTGTATGAGGGTTCTCTTTTCCACACTGAAAAATTTGGTGCTATTTTTTTCGTTATAATAACTATTCTGACTGGGTGAATGTGCTCTTCATGTTTTAGCTTCCTTTTTCCTGATGACTCAGGATATTGAACGCGTCACGCGTTTGTCAGCCATTTGCACTTCATATTTTGAGAAGTGTGAGTTCATTTCCTTAGCCCCTTTATTGGTGGGTTGTTTGTTTTTTTATATCTATCTTTTTTAAAATTACTTATATATTCTAGTCATTAACTTTTTGTCAGATGTATATCTAGCAAAGATTTTCTTCTATCTGTAGGCTGTCTCTTTGCTAGATTAATTGTGGTTCTGACAAAGAAATCAGGAAAATAATTCCATTTAGAAAGCTTCAAAGAAGTCCTAGGAACCAACTGAAGAAATGAAAATTTTTATGATAAAAATTTAAAACAGTAGGAAAACAAAGAAGACATTAAAAGACGGAAAGCTGTCCCGTGCTCATGGATCAGTAGAACTGATATAGTGAAAATGGCTATACTATCAAAAATGATCTGTGGGTTTAATTCAACCCCCTTCAAAATTCCACCACCATTCTTCACAGAAATGTAAAAAGAAAAGTCCTAAAATTCATGTGGAAACACGAAAGAGCCCACATAGTCAAAGTAGTCCTGTGCAAACAGAACATTTCTAGGGGACTTACAATACCTGATTTCAAATTATAATATAGAATCATAGTAATAAAAAGATCATGATGCTGGCACAAAAACAGACACATAAATGAAGGGAATAAAATAGAAGACCCAGAGTTAAACCCCCACAGCCACTGGCAACTGATTTTTGACAAAGGTTTCAAAAGCATACAAATTGAAAAAGTCAGCTACTTCAACAAATGGTGCTGGAAAAACTCAATATTTACATATCAAAGAATGAAACTAGATTCCTATCTCTCACCTTGTAAGAAAGTCAGTTTGAACTGTATTTAATACAGGATCTGAAAATTTTAGGGGTAAACAAAGGAAAATGCTTCTTGATAAAGACAGAAAGACTTTCTCCACAGAATTATAATACCACAGAAAATAATATCAACAATTAAGAAATAGGATTCACGAAACTAGATATTTCTCTATAATAGCTGCCCACTTTTGATATGGACTTGAGAGAAAGTCATTTGAGAAATATTGGGAATGAAAAGAAATGAGTTTACTTGAAATCTACTTAGCAATGTTCAGAATAGTAACCTGTGTGTCGCGCCTTCAGCATCTTATGCGTTCAATCATTTTTATTACTCATGGAGATTTAAATTTAAATTTGGGCCCTTGTATTTGTCTGCCATACTGTGTATTTGGTTGCCACAAACATAAGCATAGTGTAAAGCAAAATCCTATGTGATTGATGACACCTCTACACAAAACTCCTGGTAAATGGTGAGATTTTAGCTGATTCGTTGTGAAAATCCTAGTAAGGCTCCGTTCACATTATGTACATATTAGAGTGGGAAGATGACAAAATGTTAGAACAACTTATCTTTGATTATTTTCTATTTTCTTCTTGTTCTCTGCCTGTTGAAAGACACTGGGGTTGGGGGATGGAAAGATGGATCAGCAGTTAAGAACACTGATTGCCTTTGCAGAAGACCCAGGTTTGAATCCCAGAACCCAAATAGGGGCTAACCACTTATCCTTAATTCCAGTTCCAGAGGATTCGACTTCTTCTGACCTCTGCAGGCATTGCACAAAATGGGTGCATTCACCAATGCAGGCAATACAGTCATACACATAAAGAAAGAAATAATAATAAACAAAATTTTTAAAAGAAACACACTAGGGAACTGTACTGGGTACATGAGGTTATGAAGGTGAGAGACTAAAAGTCGGAGAAGAGAGAAACAAAAAGAAGAGAAAGAGGAATGACGAAGAGAAGAATAAAACTTATTTCAAGAGCCCTAACAGTGTGCTTACTACCTTTCAATTCTCTAAGTTTCTTTTTTTTTTTTTCTGGAAAAGAGGCTTTTAGCACAAAGCTAATATTAAATTTCACCTCTTTAGCAGAAGCTCTGCGTCTGAAAATTTCAATATTGTTTAGTCAAGTCAAAGGAAGAGCACATTCTGATGTGACAGTCATCAGGAAGTGTAAGATCATACAAGTGAGACTACGCTCTAGTTAGTAAAGTACCCACATTTTCCAAATCGTCCTATATGCAAACACTTAAAAAGCTCAAAGCGCACAGTATGCAATGCCAAGCTTCCAGCAGAGCCATCAGGAACCCGACCCTTCCTGTTTCGGGCCTTTAAAAGCTCACTTCAGGGAGAAAGAAGGTGACCAGGAAATGGGCAGAGGGATATGGGACAGGAGAGGAGAAAGGAAGATCAATCGGAAAGAAGTATAATAGCGTATTTGTCTGAAAATACCGTAATGAACCCAGCTCTGCATATGATAACGTTAAATTAATAAAAGACATAATTTAAAAAATCATTACATGGATTGTAGTTACTATTCAAGCATTTTCTGATAAGATTGTAAAATCTCACTAATGTTGACTGCTATGACTACATCTCCAAAATGCTCTTTATAGGATTTTTGTATAAAATCGTGGGACCTATATCTCAATTGAAAATCTATAATTTTGTTATCATTTTTTGTGTGTATGTAGAGCAGGAAATTGGTTCATAAATAGAAGCTGCCAAGCTGTACTTTGCCTGTGTGTGCTAAACCTAAGGGGAATGGACGGAGCTTCTCTGTTGACCCCGTCCAATCCCAGCTGACTTCCGCTCATTGTCCTCCATGTATATATAATAAAAAGAAACAAAAAATCGATTTGATTCTTGCTCCCAGCTTTTCCGGGTTTTCTGTTTTGGTTTTCCTCGGCTGTTGGTCCCTTCTGTGACTGTTTTATGTGGGTAAGGATGTGCCTGTGCACATAGCTTAATTATGTGAAAACTATACTGGGGGTTCAGCGAACCAGTGGCTTGAAAATTAACTGAATTATGAAAGCTGAAATGTTGCTCGTAGCATCAGTTAATGACAAGGTCGCCGCCACTGTCATATTCAAAAGAAATGTCACACTTGAATGGGGCTGAGATGACTGTGTGGTCCCAGGATCCCAGGTACAGACAATGGAGCAGAGTCTCCTTGGGTACCGCTTCATCCTATGTTTGAATCTAATGCATTCTTCTTTCAGCTCGTTCTGGTTCTGCTGTGTTCCCGTAACATATGGAGTCCCTAGGTATTCTGCTATAACATGGAAACTTTGGGGGCTGGGGATAACAGATCATGAATAGATTGGAAATTCTCTCTAAATGCCCCCTTGGGTGGTCTATGCAAAGGCTCATTGTGTGTTGTTTCTGTTTTTTACAAAAATCAAATATGTCTAGGATTATTTGAGTCCAACAGACTATATTAGGGATCCGAATGCCAGCATACTCCACACACTACCAGATAAACGATGACAGATGTATGCCCCTCAAACCTCCTCCTATCACCCCACTCTGCACAACCGTAGCTAATTGAAAAAGAGGAAAGAGGAAATTGAGTTTGGGACAGAATCAGTTGGAGATGACAGAAAATCCAAATAAAAGTCTTTGATGTTTAGCCTGGCCCAGACCAGTTGACAGAGTTACAAGAAGTGTGTGGGAACAAGCATGGGGTGGCGGGCAGAGCACTGGGTCTGTGACACAGTGAGCCAGAGTAGAAGCACAGCCCTCAGATGACCTGTGGCTCAGAGGAGCTGAGGTGCCCCTCAGCCTCACTAGACACCAGAGAGTCCTAGAACAGTGGGAATAGAGCGTTGGGAGGACAGGAGGCAGCTCCTCTGCCACTCCTGACGTACAAGATCCCTTCCTAGAGCAAAAGTAAACTATATGTGGGTGGCTTATTCTCTTCCTGAATTACCTCATGGTTGAATTAGCATATGACTGAAATATAAGATATGAACATATATTTCTTTTATCCACCTTATTCCCAGATTCCCTGTACCACCTGAAGGGAAAAAAGATAAAATAAAACAGTGTTCCTGTCACAGTGAGAATCTCTCCACTTATATGACTGTTTAACCTCCACAAAAGCCCAATGATATCAACAATCCCTTAATTCTTAAGTGAGAAAAACCAAAACTTGAAGAAAAGGAATTAAGTTGCTAAAGGTCAGTGAATAAGATTGCAAATCGACCAGGACAGAGTCTAAGTGTGTGCTACATGGTGCAAGCCAGGGAAGCTTTACCTCTTGCTTTGACTTGCCAAGCAGTCCTGTTGTACTCCTCTTCCCTACTTTCTTTCCCACTCAACCTTAATCTCAGACAAACATTCCTTGATTTGAATGATATGGCTGTTCGCTGGAATACTGAAAATGGTCCCCTACGATGATTCCCACAACAGAAAACAGCAGAGATCTGGTTTTGCATAGGTTCCCAGATGGTGTAGTTTAGATCTGAAATGTTCCCTGAAGGCTTAGGTTTCAAAGGTTTGGTCCATAATGGTGGTGTTGTTGAAAACTGATTTGGTTATGAGGATGTGCAATATACCAATGGATTACTCTATCATAGCTGACTGGGATATAAGAAGATAGGGCATAGTTGGAGGAAGTAGGTCACTGAGGGTGTGATTTTGAAGAACACAACTTGTCACTGACTATTCTCTCTCTCTCTCTCTCTCTCTCTCTCTCTCTCTCTCTCTCTCCCTCCCCCCAAGCCCAACATCACACACCTTCCCTGCTATGATGATTTTCCTCACCATGGGTCCAAAGTCAATGAAGTCATTTCCTAGCTATTTCAATACAGTGACCAAAACGAACACACCAGATATGTAGCAGTGGGAAAGTGGGGCACTTCCCCAGACTGAGTACTGAGCGCTTCCAGACAACAGATGGATACGCAGAGTGCGACACCTGCTCTCTTCAGCCTGGTAAACGTTGGTGAGCTCAACTTTTCAAGAATCTGGTGAAAATTGGGAAGAATAATGTCAAAATGAGTAGAATCCAGAACAGTGAACTCGTGGTTGAGAATTAATCAGTGAAAAAAGTTGATTCTATCTAGTGATTGTATGTAACGAGAAAACTCAACAATACGCTGCATTTTGCTCTGACCAGTCGTGCTGAAATGTTAGCGTATAGAGGATGGATAGTCCTTAGTGGTTTATTTCTTATAGACTGAGAGCTGTTTCAAGGAACATTCTTGCAAGTTTTCACCTGAGGGAGAACATATATATAAACATCTAAAGATTTAGCTTAAGGGGTTTGGAGGTCAAATAGGAAAAGCACATGGTGTACTTTGGGATACGTATCAGGAAACAGGCTTCAAATGCAGAAAGGAAAACTGTCCTGATTTAAAATTCTGTAAGTCAATGGAGGTAAACAGCACTAGTGCACTGTGAGGATGGAGGTGTGCTAAGGTTCCCCTCTGCTTCCTGGAGAAGAATCTTTGAATCCTCTGCTTCCAATTCCACCTTAATATCTACCAACATGTCGACCCTGTCCACCCTGCTTCACCACTTTGTCATGGTGATGTTTCTTCCTGATCTGGAACTGTCACAGCCAGCCCTGACACAATTAAACATTATGGGAAGTTTGGGCAAAAGAATTGCAGAAAGTTGAAACATTAAGTTATTGCATCTGCCTTGTGTCTTGCCAAGCTTCAGACCTCTTATTACATAAGAGGATATCGAGAGGATTAAGTGGATCGATACATGTAAAGCTTATGACAATACTTCATATAGTAAGACAGCAAGTGCAGTCACTTGCTTTATTAGAGACACCCACATCAGTTTCTCATTATGTCTAGCTGAATATAATCCGTAAGGATTATTAGTGCTAAGGCCATCTGAAGTTTCGCTAACAATTTAGCAAAAACGCTCTTCGAAGATAGCAACAAAGTGTTCTGTAACAAGTAAAATAGTATTACATGGAAAAAGCATTCTATGGCCAAATAAACTTGAAAAGTCCTGGAATTAAAAAAAAGTTTGATTTTTCCATTGTAGCACTTCTCAGAGTATTTATTAACTTCACATACATTAAAAATGCCCCCAAAGGAGACTTAAGTGGACGGAATATTTTGAACATCTGAAGCCAAGTCACACTCTTTCTGCAATTTTTAAAGCTTATGTTCAACATTACACCCTGTAAGAAATCCTAACTAACAGGTGTTTCAAAATATGATTTCCGTTCTTCATTGATGATGTAACTGTGTTCTGAGAACTCCTCTATTTACAGAATTTTATCACTTTTGTTATCTGATCTCCGACCTGGAATGAGTATTTATATAAAGACAGTTATTTTTGTTCCTAACATTGTGGTGAGAAATTTTCACACACTGAACAATTTCTCTTAATATGCTAGGTTGTGATATGGTTAGAACTAAGCAATGAAACTCAAACCTTAGGGGTATGACACAATAAATGTTGGCTTGATTATTGAAAAAAAACCTAAAGAGCAGAGTGATTCTCCAGGACACCTGTCCTTTCTGTGCTGACTCCAAGAAAGGTGGTTTGAACATCTTTCCAAAGGAAGTCTTTTACAGTTTTTCTTGAGCAGAGGAAGAGGATAGCCTGAGATGTTCCCTTCTCAGCCTAGAAGTCCAGCGTGTCACTTCCTATCACAGTCCATTGGCCAGAGCCAGGCATATAGCTTGTATCTAAGGCCACAAGGTCCAAGAAGGTCTGTCACTGTGTCCTATGACATTTGTGATCCCAACAGAGGACTCTGCAAGCTGACGAATCTTGTCTTCTAGTTCATCTAGTTTTCATCTAGAGTAGATGAGGAAACCGGGGCTTATAAAGCAACTTACCCCAAAACACACATCACAGCCAAGATTTTATCCAAGTAATACACCTCTTCGTATGAACCTGACCTCATATTTTCAATAGGTGAATTTGTGCAAAAAGCTCCTTTTCTGTCTGCCCATCCAGTTCCCCTGTGAAGGTGCTATTCAGAGGAGACACCAAAATAGCATCTAAGAGACTAAAGGGTTTGCAATGTTTCTCCTTTTCTATACTGTGCTCCTTTACTTTTCACCAACACTTAATGCACATTAACCTTAAAAAAGAGAGATCAGGCTGCCCTCAGCCCACCCCCTAGCACACTCAAGTGACAACCTTTCTGTTGCTTTATAGAATGGTGAGTAAACAATGGGTCCCTGTGTAGAGAGTTCTAAGTCTTTTATCTTTCTACAGATTCAACCACAGTATTGATTCTTTATTGACCTAAACTGTCCTAAGCACGGCTGTGGTTTTTTCTCATATAGTGTATGGGAGAGTTAAAGCTGCTACTACTTTAATATTGATTTTTGTGAAAAAGGTGCAGGAAAGAGGGCAATTTGTGTCTGCAGTTGCTCTTCACTATAAAAGATGCCATTGTTAGGAGCTTATAGCATTATATCAAGGGTCTTAATCTGCAGCAATCTTTTTTTTTACAACTTAGAAATAGACTTGGGCAAATGTGTTATTGGTGTTAATGATATTTTGAAGTGAAGCAAATTTGTCAGCCTTTCAAAGTAAACTGCTCAACTCAACTATTTGAAGACGTGTCAGGTTGTCTCGATGACTGTGCAGAAATCCCAGGATTTATTTATTTATTTGAAAGGTATTTGGAAAGAATGTTTCGTTGTAGAAATAATGGCAAGAACGTTTACTCAGAGACTCCTCAGGCATGAGAATGATTACTCAGGGCTGAAATAAGGCATGCCTCTCTTTCGAGAAGTGTGTCTTCTTAAGATTTCAGCGGATTCTAGGTTTTGTTGTCTTGGGATCCCATTTTGTAATTAAGGAGAGAGAAGGGAGGGGAAAATCACTCAGTAGCAAGGGTTCTTATTGGCTGGAAGAGAGTAGGAGTTGAATGGGTGGAACACAATTTCATATTCTAAAATGAATATGTTTAGAAAAATTCTGAAACTCAGTTTTTTAAGCCATAAACATGGTATCTTTTGAAATCTAACTAGCAGGGCGCTTAGCATTCTAAGTACAGCAGTTTTCTGTCATTGCCCTGTGGTTTTATTGAAGTTATTCACTTTCCTTCATGTGGAAATGGTCATGAGTGAGAAGTCAGGATCATGGATGTACTGAACACAGAATGGTCCCTAGGATGCTGGTCACTGAGGGCACAAGGTAGGGATGACTCTCAGCTATGGCCCCAGAAGATGGCAACCAGGCATTATTAGCACAGGATGATAGAACATTGAACTCTTTACTACTATGTAAGACTATTGGTACTTTATCTTTAAAAGTTCGAAGGGTGGGACCCCCTAGTCACATGGAAGACCTCCAGGTCAAAAGATCTGGTACTTCTCAAAATGGTAGCAACAAGCCTCCTGAAAGGAAAGGCTATCCTCCTTTTGAGAATGTTAAAATTAAGAGTTCAGCTGGTCAGTGCTGCGTCAATCACTCTCCACAGGGCATAACCCATCTCTTGGGTCTCACTCTTTCAGACAGATGTCAAGATATATCAAATATATATGAACATCACTTCCATGTAACAACTCTTTTCTGCCTAAAACCTCAAGAAATTCCAAAATAGCATTTGCTTTTATGTCATTAGTTGGTATTTAAACATCCCAATGCCTTTTGTGACCACCCTGGGCAGTGTCCCAGTTCCCTGTAGATGAATTCCTCTCCCAGATCTGGAGCAACACCATTATCCTCTAACCCAAGCTGCTCTTTTGAACATGGGAAAATGTATTCCCAGCAAGTTTAATGACAAAGCTTATGCTGTTCTCACAGAGGACACAGGCCCTTCTCCAAAGATGAGATAGAGGTAAGACTGTGCCCTGAGTACTTTTTCCCCAGCTTATCCATAATTACCAGAGCAGCATTAATCAAAGCTACCTTTGAGAGACCTTGGTTTCAAGATATGAGAGAAAGGATGGGCTATTACACAATTTGATGCCTCCTTTCTTTGGCAGGGCTAGTGTGCTTGATCGAAGCTTTGAAGAGGAAATACTGACAATAGTCTTCCAAGCTCCATCCAGGACAGAGGGAAGGTGGCCAGGAAGCATAGACTGCTTAGTCCTATAGACAAGACTAGCTCCAGCATGGAAGAAATGCCTAAGAGCCTGGCCAAACCCTGGGCTCTGAACTGCTGCTTGCCCAGTTAGCTTCCATTGTGAGTCAATCTACAGAACGGTTAGGTTTGATTCTCTGTGGAGGGAACAGGATGAAGCTGGGCCCTTGCATCACTTTTATTGTAAGTATATGTGTTGACAGTAGTTTAAAAAACCCAGCAAATGAGTTTCATTGGTCTTTGTCATGTAGCCCTACTACATTTACGCTTCATGCAAGCTTTAAGCACTTACTTCCCTTTGCCAACTTCTACATCAACTATCAGGTTTGGTTCAGCAATGTCTCTATGGTAAGTTGCTGTACATCCACGTAGAAGAGATGGATCCTCTCAGATGCACCTCAGGATTACTGTGACACTGTATGACTGAGGCCTGTGATGTACGAGAAATTTCCAGCACAATCTTAAGTCCATGTAGGTAGGACTTATTCTGTTCTGATCACAACTTATTTCCAAGAACCTGAGAGTACATATATTTTGAATGAATACATATTTTTTTTTTTTCCCTCCAGGAAACAAACTTCTAACTCTGCCTCTACCCAAGTCCTACCATCTCCGCTGAAAGACACAGCTGCTTTCCTGAAGTTGTTGGCTACCTGGACTAGGCAGTGTTGTCTTTGTTTTTCTTTCTTCTCAGCCTGCTGCATCAGCAGGGAGGGAAGTGAAGGCATTCCTTTAGGCTTTCACAGACTCAGACATGCCAAGCACAAGTGGGGAAGGGAGCAGTTCTTGAGTGATTTGGCCTCCAGCAGAACTGAAAAATGGGCGGAATGGGAAAGGAAGCCATGGGAGACAGAAACATGAAACGGAGTTTTTATTCGTCATTTTTATTACTCTTCACATGCCATTTGGCAAATAAAGAGATGGATCATTTAGGCTAAACTGTATGAAATTAAAATTTGGGAAGGAAGATATGCTAGAGACAAAAGTGGCCCATTTAATTTGACTATACAGCACCTTCAAGGTGGACCCGAAATAATGCATAGAGCTTGAGAAGGGAATTGGAGGCAACAGAAGAGGGTTGGAAGTGTGATCAAAGACAGGGGCTAAAGGAGAGCTCAAGCCAAGAGTTTCCCTTCATTTGTTTGTAAGGTAGGGGATGTTCAAGCCTCTGGTAACGTCTAGAGGAATATCTTGCAGAGAGCTGCAGTTTGAAGATAGTAGGGAAAGAACAGTAGTTATATCAAGATTCTAGATGAGATGCTGGAGAATGGGATCCAGAGTTCAAAGCTACTGAGAGCCAGTTCCCCTGGCTAAATACTTCAGGAAGAGCCTCTGCCAAGTGCTTTCCTCCAAAGGGGCATCATAAGATCAGACAACCTTCCAAAGTAGCTTCATGTGTAGTGCTTAGACATCTTCAGTTCATGGAGAGAGTTCAATACAATCATATATATAAAAAAAAAAATCACACTTGAATTAATTACTTCACAGTGTCTAGAGAGACAATGGGGTCAAAATCATTATAGCATTCTTACCTCTTGAGACTAAGTTTCTTTAGTGAATTGTTTTATACCAACATTATGATTCTAAGATCATTATGAGTCTAAGATGCCAACACATACCATTATGTTGTGTTTATTTGCTGAAGTTATTTGATGATGGCGAGAAAATCTTCAGACTTGGTTGGAAAATAAAACAAAATCATGGTTGCATGCAAACTTCTGTATGCAGAATGGTCAGATCCCAAAAGAAAACAGAATAATGTCTGGTGAATGTCTCTGCAAAGTCTTTCCAAATATGAATATATAATCACTTGGAAAAAAGTCTCAGATTTTCAGTAATTATGTCAATGAAAGAAACAAGACTTAAAATTTCCACTTAGGGTGGATGTCCACAAATGTGGGGATGTAAATGCATTTCTCACAGAGAAAAAATTGTAAATGTCACTATAGACAGCTCTTTATGAAACAAGTTCAAGGACATAAGATGGAAACAAAGAACAGGTTTGGACACCAGTTTATGGATATCATGATGGAGGCAATCCACATCCCAGCATATGTACTTTGTGATTGACAGAAATGTTTTAAAAACTACCTTAAATGGGGCTGGAGGACTGGTCAGCAGTTAAGAGCACTGGCTGCTCCTGCAGAAGACAGGGTTATATTCACAGTACCCCCGTGGCAGCTGATAATCATCTGTCGCTACAATTCCAGGGGACCCAACACCCTCTTCTGGCCTCCACTGGCATTGCACGACACAGGTGCACTTACATATGTGCAGGCAAACACTCATGCACATAAAATAAAACAATTAATAAACAAAAAATTAAAACATATCTTAGAAATCACATCTTATTTCTATAAATAATATTCTTTCTAACAGAAATACATGAACATTTCTGCCTACATAATATATTTTATTTATCTAAAAGGCTGGCTCAGGAAAGATTGAATGAAGCAAACTTGCAAAAAAGTAGCAATTCTTGCTCTCTGCACATTGGCCAGTTGTGGGTTTCTGTATTAATCACCATCTGCTGTATAAGGAAACTTCTCTAGTGAGAGTTGAGAGATACAATTCTCTTATGTGTAGAGGTTACATTGAAGATGTGTCACTTAAGATTAAGCATCTCACAGACACTTATTCTTTACATTTGACCAGTTCTGGAACTCTGTAATACGGCTCCATCTGTTGTAAAAAGAAAGCTTCTTTGACAAGAAGTGAAAGGCACACTATTCTACACTTGTCTATAAATATGAGGATGCATATTTAGAATAAACTAAGGAATTATTTGGTCTAGGGATGTGCAAAAGTATAATTTTTTTCTAGAATCTATTACCATGTGTATTTGGCTATGCTTACAGTATCATACATGAGTTCCATCACATTGAGTGGGTCTTCTAAAAACCATCAAACTATAGTGTATGAAAATCACAAAAAATAAAAAAATTAGTAGTTCTGGGGGCTAGAGAGATTGCTTAGCAATTAAAAGCACTGGCTGCTCTTACAGAGGACTTGGGTTTGATTCCCAGCATCTACATGGCAATCAACAACCTCTGCAACTCCAGTTCCAGGGGATCTGACACTCTCTTCTGAGCTCTGTGGGCATTGCATGACATAAATCATCTCCTGAATATAAGGGCTTGGTCTTCAGCATGGGAATTATTGGGGGACCTAACTTAGTACATGATACATTCCCAGGTAAATAATGTTCTTATTCATAATTTATATATGAATGCTTTAGCTCTTTAACAAGTTTATTTTGGTGAAAAAAATTTAGACTTAAAGAAAAGTTGCAAACTTATACAAAAATATCCCAAATATTCTTTATCTAGGTTCCCCAATATTAACATTTAACCACAGTGGTGGTGAATTTTGGCACCTTTGTAAGATTTAGATTCACCATGTAAACAAATCTCTAGACATGTGTGTGATTATTTAGATTAGGTCAATGAATGTGGGAAGACCCACTCCAAATGTGGGTGGCTCCATGCCATGGTCTAGAGTCTCAGATGAACACAGAGGAGAAGACCAGCTGATCACCGGTGTTCCTCCTCCTTCGCTTTATGACTGTGGATGTGCTGTGACCAGCCACCTGCTGCTCCTGCCCCCTGGGTCTTTCCTGCCACAATGGACGTATAGTCCTGGAATATATGGACATATGATCCCCTGGAATTATAAGCCAAACTAAACCCCTTCTTTAAGATGCTTTCGTCAAGTATTTTCTCATAGCAACGATACAAGTAACTAATGCAACCACATTTATCATTATCTAATGCTTTACAATGGGGTCAAGATTAAATATCAACAAAATCTTTTAGATATTTCTTAGATCTTAATAAAACTTTATTAATTGTTCTACTGTTGTCCCTTACAAATAAAATAATTGTTTCATGCCATAGATTCAGGATTTGATTTACTAATTCCCTCCAATTTCCTTTCATCTTAAATATATGTGAAATTTTTGTTTTTCCTAATTCTGACATTTTCTTAAGAGAAGAGTTTGATGTTTCTAAAATATTCCTCAGTTCGAGTTTTCTGATGTTTCCCACTAAGTAGAGTCATGTCAGGTACTTCTGGCAGGGATTTCACAGAGGAGACACTGTGTCCTCCAAGTATCACATCAGCAGCACATGAAGTTAATTCTTCACAGACTGGTGATACTTACTTTGATCACTTGCTATGATAGTATTTGCTTGAGGTTTTTCTCTGCAATAACCATCTTTTTTACTATTCATAAAAAAGTGTCTTGTAGAAGATTCATTGAGACAAAATAAAAGCCCTTTTTTCTCATCCTAGTGTCACCTAAAAGTTTTAGTATTCATTGATGTGTCTTGCTTAAAATGATTACTAAGATGATTTAATCTGAATTTGAATTTTTAGTTTATTGACACAAGATCTCACTATGCATCCTAGGCCAACTTCAAACTCACTCTGCAGGCCTGGCTTGTCTCAAACTTGAGATTCTCTTGCTTCAGTTTTCTGAGCACTGCGTTTACAGTAATGTGCCGCCATATCCAGCTCTGTTAAGGTTATTTTAAAGTTCCAATCCTTCCTTCATAGATACAGTATCTATGACTTAGAGCTTATCATAGAGAAGTTATTTCTTATCCCTCACAATATATATTTATTTGTTTATATCAATGTATGCTCTCAGATTCTCAGTTTAGTCTAGGGGTACTTAGTTATTACTATTATTATTTTATATCCAAATTGTTTCTCCAGTTTGCCCAACGGAGGATGCTTCAAGTTGATTCTATATCCTTTTCATATAACCCATTATTCCTTGAGCACTTTCTTCGGTTCTTATGTAAGTGATGCCCTAAAATAATCTTGAACTCTGTACGCCTCAGCCCTGAAATGATCTATCACTTCAAACAATATGCTCTTGGAGAACAGCTTTTAAACAAAGTCTGAGCCTTAGGTGTTCTCTTGCTGAGATTATATTATGCCTAAGTACTTTTAGGAGCTAGCTGGAGACTTATCCATATTGATCATCTATCATGTATCTATTATCTGTATAAATTGGTAAATGAACAAACCTGTAAATACCTGCATCTTAAGTTGTGAGGACAGCTCCTCTAAACCTATGTTTAAGCATGTAATCCCTCTTAAAGAAGATCATTCTCAATTTGGCTTTAAGTTGCTATTAGAAGTGGAGCTTTCATATTTTTAAAATATGCCTGCATTTCTCATTAATTATTTCGAGACTTGAAAAGTAAGGAGACATTCTTTGGAAAGACTATGAACGTAATAGCAAATTAAAAGCTGTGTGGAATGGTGTGATGTCTGCTAGTATTGCCAAATTACAGTGTGCTTGAGCCATTCGCCAAAGTCAACACAATTCCTGAAGCAACCAAAATCTTTTCCACATATAATAAGACACACAGATATATGGATAGAAACAACTGGAATTTAATGCCGGCTGCTTATTCATTTTGGTCACTCAAAGAAGAGATGCTTGATGTTGGCTTGAATTTTTTAACATTTTGTACTTTATGGTGAATTAAAAATACTGAGGCTGGGCCTGGTGACACAGGCCTTTTATTATAGCACTTGCGAGGCAGAAGCAGGTGGATCTTTGTGAGATCAAGGTGAAGGTGAGTATGGTCTATATGGCAAGTTACAGGCCAGCCTACATAAGGAGTTCCAGGCTAACTGGGAGTACAGAGAATACGCATAAACACACACACACACACATGCACACACACACACACACACATGATAGATGATAGATAGATGATAGATGATAGATAGATAGGTAGATAGATGATAGATAGATGATAGGGAGAGAGAGAGAGAGAGAGAGAGAGAGAGAGAGAGAGAGAGAGAGAGAGAGAGAGATAGAGGAGAGAGACTGTACCTCTGAGCTCTCTGGCCCTAACCTTTGCTGCAAGAGCCACTGGAACATAGTATGGCCTTATGAAATCATCTCCCTAACATAACAATATTCTGTATCAAAGTCACTCTTGGTTTGTTTGCTGCTGACTCAGCCTTCTTCTCCTTTCTGTTCCTACTCAGATGTATTATGGTTTTATGCCCAATTCTTTGACCTACCATAAAGAACTATCCCTGTGTTGCCGACTAAGCTTTCCGCCTTCAAGGTTATGAGGAAGGCATACGCAGATTAACTTTTTGTCTGCTTGAAAACAATACCTATATCTGATCAGGATTCATATTTAGAAAGTGACTAAGTTTTAGTTTACAAAACAGGTTTTTTAACTTGTGCTTTGGTCATTTTCCAAGATTAATTGAATTCCTTATAGGTGGAAAATTTATTTCTTCATAATGTAAAATT
This sequence comes from Nannospalax galili, assembly GCF_000622305.1. Lineage (NCBI taxonomy): Eukaryota > Metazoa > Chordata > Mammalia > Rodentia > Spalacidae > Nannospalax > Nannospalax galili. The sequence goes on from NW_008346414.1 coordinate 1,033,689, forward strand.
ATAAACTCTTGAAAACTGTAGGTTTTTTTAAAAAAACTTGGAATAAATATTGATGAACTTTTAAAAGTAATAATTTCTTCTTTTCTGTGTAACAGCTGAAGCATGATTCCAAAAATATGTTAGTATTCAGATACTTATTACTAGTTCCTCTTAATCTATCAGTGAGATTTCTGTTTACCATTGAACACTTTTCCTATGTTCCTTAACACAAAATGCATACCATTGAAATCATGCAGGTGTCACTGTTTGAAAACTCACTTGCTCCTGAGAAGCACTTCACCACACATCCTCCCATTCTCACTCCCAATCAATAGACTCAAAATCTGGAAAACATTCAATGATAATCCTTTTTTAAAATGTTCATTTATCCCAGAATTTGGGCATCTTTAATTCACTAAATCTCATCTAAACCTCTTGGAACAAGGTACTTTTTCAGAATTAAGATTATTTTAGATTGTAGAAAGAGATGTAATAAATGTACTGCATATCACCACCCCAATGGGGTCTAGGGTAATTCCTTGTAATAACATGGCATGCATCAATATTTCTGAAATGAATTATATATTATCAGGGGAAATAATAAAACCTATACATAGCTTCATACGATTCAAGCACATTTAAACCATCACTACTAAAAACATTCATGTCATTTCATGTTTTGCTCCCAAATATGGTTAAACATTTTAGAATTGGAATGTTGCAAGACATCTTTTTAAGATTATTCCTTTAACCAATAATCAGCAATTTTTAATAAAGAGAGTCAAGTAGCAAGTATTTTAGGCTTTGTCAATTATGCTATCTTAACTACTGTATTCTGCAGTTTAATTCATATACAGCACACACATGGGTGTGGTTGTGTTTTAATGAACTTTATTTTCAAGCACACACTGTAGCTGCATTAGCCTGGGGCTCACAGTTTGCTAGTCCCTGATATATACCATCTTCATTGTTTTAAAATTCTGTGCCATGTGTTTCAAGTCCACTGTATAGTTTACAATAATTATTTTAAAATGAACATATTGAGAATAAGAACATTTCTTTTAGAAAGAGAAAAGATATCTGGGACATCACATATCTAGTCTCTCAATTCTTAATTTAACAAACTTCCAAAAGCATTATTTAAAAGAATGGATCTGGAATGCTCTCTAGGTCTGAGTAAGATGTGGAATTTAACTGGTAGTTTACTTCCTTGTAAATATTATGTGACATTCATATTTATAGGCAAGGTATAGCTAGAATCTTCTGGTGTCAGTTACTAATGGGATACCAATTCTAAGGAAAATTCACACTGATTGAGTCTTGACTTTAACTTCTGGTGTTCCTGGACCAGACACCTCAGGTGGAGCATTTGTTTTCTAGGTGCTCTGTTTGTTTTGTTTCATATTCATTTAATTCAAAATGCCTAGAGAAAGTATAGACTTGAACCAAAACAGCTGAACAAACTGTAACCTGCCCATGAGAATTTTTACTTTTCTCAGCAAAATAAGACGAAGTAAGATTTTGGCAAGTTAAGTTTGGCAGCTTGCTCTTATGGGTAGTGTTTGGTATTTCTCATCAAGAATGAGAACTGAGGACAGAACAGTATGTTCTATGAATGACCTCCCAGAGTGGTGAAATGAGTAATCATGTGAATGGATTTCATCTCCCACGTATGTTCTCTTTTTGACATTGCAACACTAGATACTGCCAACTACAAAGTTTATGCTCAAAAAAAAAAAAAACCTACAATCAAGTTACAAAAACAAAATGCAAAAGAACTCACAATATTTTAAGTAATTTTATGATTTTGGGTTGGGCCACCTTCATAGACACCTTTGGATGTACAGAGTTGCCTGTGGCCCATAGGCTGTAGGCTGGAAATGCTTGTAACAACACCTTGAGGAGCCAGAGAGAAAATCTACAGACTCTGTCATGAAGAGCTCACCTTTCAATACAGTTACATAAAGTAGATAATTGGAACAACTGTAAGAGTTAACTGCCATTATCGCCAATTATGTGTGTATTTTCTAGCATCTGCTTGGCTAGGCATATAGCTGCTTCCTCAGGGAGCACCTTTCATGTCTAGTTGTGTGAGAATCTAGAAGAGATTACATAGTTTTACGCATTCTGATCTTTGCTCCTTGTAGTAACTTTTCAAAACTTGACAAGGGTACTGGTTAGTATTTTTGTCAATTTGACACAATCCAGTTATGTGGGAAGAGGAATTTCCTCTGTCAGAATTGTTTGTGGCCACGTCTGTGAGGCTTTTTCTTAAATGCTAATTGACGTAGGAAAGCCTCGCCCACTGTGGGCAGGTGGTGCCATTCCTAGACAGGTGGGCTTAGGCTATATAAGAAAGGTAACCAAGCAAGTCAGGGGAAGCAAGCAAGTTGGTAAGCAGTATCACCCTGGGTTACTACTTCATCTCCTGCCTCCAGGTCCATGCCTGGAGTTCCTGCTTTGGTTTTCTTGATGGTGGACTGAGAACTACAGGCCAAATAAAGCCTTTCCTCCCCTAGCTGACTTTGCTCAGTGTTTTATCACAGAAACACATAAATTAAATTAGAACACTAAAGTGTGAAATGAAGCTGATCAGAAGGATGAATCACAAGACAAGACAGAGGTGTATTTCTAAGTTATGCGATTCTTAGCTGAATGACTGTTAAGATTGAAAACCTGTTACCAGCCTATAAGCAGATAACACACTCTATATTATTTCTTCCTCTAGTCTAAACACGTCATAAAGACTATATCCCATCACCCCTCCATCCATCTGGAAACAGGGGCCACACAGCAAGCAGACAATGGCATCTCCTCAGCTGCCAGGACTTCGCAGTGAATGAAACAACCCCTCAAAAAAAAAAAAAAAAAAAATCTGAATGGATTGCCAATTTTTATTATGTTTAAGGCAGGCAGTAATTTTAGTTTTCAATTCCACTAAGTAATAATAGTTATTAATTAGTAAATTAGGCCAATGGGTTCTAGAGGTGAGTGAACAGAATGATTAAAAAGGAGAGAGAGGAAATTCACAGATAATGCTCAGGTTTCAGAGAAGCCTGCCAGGATGGAGAGTTTATGTTTGTACATCTTTTCAGAATGGATTGCTGCACTTAAGAGCAACTTACATTGCCTACAGTGCTGTCTGTTCAGTAATTGCAGCAAAGTGAGGTACTGCACCATACATTGTCATAAAGATGTCAAGAAATGAAGGGAGATGTTCGAGGCCCCGGCTTCTAATACTTACATTTTAAATCTGGGGGCATTAAATCCAAGGAGGAGAATTTCTGATTTTTCCTCCTCACACCAACAAAGGGCTTGAGACACATCTTAAGTAAAGGTTTGACGTCAGCCCCAGTGGGGATTTCTGGACTCTAGGTAAGTTTCATTCATTTTCGGGACTAATTTTGAGCTTTATATATCAAACATATTAGCTTTCCTGGAGGCTTGCGGACTCTCCTTTTGTGTCCTTCCCGTGGCTGTATCTGAATCCTAACAAAACCTCTGAAATATCGTGGAAACTTGTTAAAGGCTTAAAATATTAAAACAAGTTTATGCAGTTTTCCAGATGGGCAAAAATGCAGATAACATACCTTAAGGCTGTGGGAGAATATTTCTGATACTAAAAGAAGTAGTCAAAGTATGAAAATCAGTCCAACTCATTCCGAAGATAAAAAAACAATGGCGATCTGCTGGAGTTAGATTGATTTGTATAAAACATATATGGAAGCAAACTAACTGGGGGCATGAGAAAGACTAGTTTTACATTGGCAAAGCAAATTAAATTGTTAAGACAGATCCCATTATTTCCAAAGAAAAATAGAATATCTTTATCCTCCTACTAAAGTCAGTTATCTACATGAGTTTGTTTAGATGCAAAGTTTATCTATTTTACTTTGTTTCTAAAAATCAGAAATGAGAATTGCATGAGATACTAAGATTTCCCCATCCCATTGTTCTCTCTGAATATTCTGCCTGTTTTATCATTTTTTGTGCTCCCTCAGTGGAGATTGTTTGGGGTTAATTTTCTCATACATTTTTTTCTTTTCTGTCTACTTTTTTTTTGGTCTCTGCTGAATATTTACTTTTGAGGTCACACTACTTTAACAGGGAGAGCAGTTTTTCATCTGACATAAGCTAAATGCTTGGCTCTACTATTCCCTTAGCTGTTTTAACCTTAGTAAATTGATAATCCCCCTGAGCATCTGTTTCCTCTTCTGAAATATGCGCAACATGGAACATGTACCTCAAATGGTGGTTTTGACAGGATTTCTGTGTAGCTGGCCCAGAACTCCCTATATAGACCAGGCTGTCCTTGATCTCATAGAGATCTGCCTGTCTCTGCTGGGACTAAAGGCATATGCCACCACACTGGCTTTTGTTCTTGATTATAAAAACGAACAAAGTCAGAACTGGTGAGTGGGCATACTGGCAAGATTTTCACCAATATTGTATTAGTCTAGATCAAGTAAGATATTTTTAGAGACTGATAGAATTAGCTATGAACATTGATGTTTAATATTTAAATATTTCAGTTGGTACCTATTATGAACTTCACAGAGATGAGAGAGAGAGAGAGAGAGAGAGAGAGAGAGAGAGAGAGAGA
>NW_008346414.1:1038282-1065950 GCF_000622305.1 Nannospalax galili
GCCTGAAATACAAACTGCATCTCAATGTGTCTTTAGGGATGACCTGTCTATGAATACCTATTTCTAGTTTCCATATAAAGACATAAATTTCTATTTTATATCCTCTATGCCCATTCTATTTTTTAAATAGGAAAACAAATCTAATTTGCTGTAAGAATGAACATAAAATCTTCCCGAAAGTTTGGTGACTTGGATTCCTCCTCCTTCAGTTTCAGGTCTAATATATAAAGAGTGTAAGACATAAATCCTTAATTTCCATTCATTGAAGATAAAGTTTAAACAACTATTTAGAGACAATGTTGTAAGACATACTGGGAGAGAGGGAATGAATAGGGTGAAATAAAGAACTGAAAATAAGTCAAATTTGTCATGAAAGTTTGACCTAATCTTGCTTGTGAGTCATCACTCATAGCTACCAACTGACCAAACACAAAAACCAAAGCCACTTCTTAAGGAACTCAAAATTCAATATTTGAGCATCGGTTCTTATTTATCAATTGACAATAAAAAACAAATGTTTCTATGTCCAAGGATATGACCTACAAGATTACTCAGGGCTATAAAGCAAAGTTTAGCAAAGATATTGACTGGATTAGAAAAATATTTGAAGACATTCTCCAGAATTTCTGGTTCGGTATCACCATCACTGAACTTTTCTGGCTTTAAGTGTTTGTAATACCTAAATTCAACGACTCCATCCTAAAGTTACTGACTTTTTTTGACCACCAGTGTCACGTAGTTTTCTTTTTTCTGTCACCTCATATCATCTCACATGACACAGCAGTGTGAGGAACACAGTTTAGAGCTCTCAGTCAAGGTCATCTCATGCCTTCCATTTGAGACATTTAGAATAACTTGGAATTATTTTAACTAGATAAGTTTATAAGCTGTCAGACCCCAATCTACATGGTTCGTGAATTCAGTTTCTTTTCTATATTAATAGCTTATTGAGTAAGCATACCTATACCAGAAAACATACATACACACATGTGTGTATTATATATATATAAAAACTCTAAGAATTTATTGATTTTTTTAGACAATTATTGGGGCTTACAGAAGTTATCCTTCTGCTTGGAGATGACTTTTTGAATTAAAAGGTTCATTAGTTGTCCCAAGGGAAGTTTTAATGGTCCAGGATAGAAAAGGGATACAATGGCTTATGGAAATAACTCTGTCAAATGCAGTGTAAAACACCAGGTGAAAAGGTACAAATGCAATCAAATATCTGAACGTAGAATCTTTATCAGGTTATTTATAAAATATCCAGAAACCCTCATAAAATACAATTTCATGTTTAAAAATTCATGGCTTTATTTAGTGCTTGATTATATATCAATTAAGAAATCTCACCAAGTAGAATATGTACTCAATCCCTAAAAGGCATGGAGAGTAAAACAGTGACATTTTGAGGCAGTTATCATGTAGTTCAGAAAATGGGCTTACATAGATGTAACAATTAGAAAACTGTTGAACCATATACTCAATGACTAATTGGTATTGGAAAGGATAGATCAAAAAGGCATGGTAATAGAAAGGAATGATTCCAAAAAGCAAAACTAAGGCAAAGCATTGATATTTACATAGAGAGGGTGGTTGTGATGGTTCAGTGGGGAAGAGGTGTTTCCCCTTGAGAAAAGACATGGGAGCAGACCTGGATAATGGAATCCAAGTAAGAACAGGAAAGATCAGGAGAATTTAGGAGCCAGCTAGTGGAGTTTGAGACTGACAAAGCAAAGTTTAGCAAAGACGTTGGCAATGAGTCCTATGCAATAAACCCATGGGCGCCATGCAGTATTGCATGCAGGTATGGTTGCTATAGAATTTCTCTGGGAGCATCTGCCAGTGTGTCAAAATTCTCCTGTCTGTTTCTGGGTGGATTTCATGGCAGCACCCTTGGGAGCATGTGTACAGTCATCATGGAGCTCTCAAGAGTCTTTAGAAAATCTGATAAAAACTAGGAATGGGAATGGTTTAAGAAAACAGGAAAGAGGCAAATGTTCTAGAAACCAAAAAGTAGAAAATGTGGATTCTAGAAGCTATATACTGAAGACCTTGCTATGCATTTCTCAGGTGTTCCAAAATTAATTTAAAATCTCCAACTTGTGAAAAACAAGAACAATGAGGTTTGAGTGTCAAAGCCCTCAGATCTTCACTAAAAGCAGTGATGACAGATGAGACACATTCTAAGTTTGGGTAGAGTCCCTATGCCAGTGAGTCTAATGTGTTTCACTAGCTTTACATTGTAAAATGGGATAAGTTAAAATACTGCATGTCTGTAAATCAGGTTCACATTTATTCAAATTGAAATTTGTTAAAATTGATATAAATATGTAGGACAAGACAAAGTACATAGAAAATCGTGTTATTGTTGAGTTGACTAATTCCTTATTGATTAACTAAAATCTTTCGGCTAACATTCACCAATGTGAAATCTACCTTTAATATCTTCAATACCAAGAAAAAATATGCAAAGTTTTGTCTGACCAATATTTTTACATATTTTGATTTTATTTTGTGTGTATGAGTGTTTGCATGGATGTATAGTGTATCGTGTATATGCTATGCCTGTGGAGGCTAGAAGAGTATGTCTGATCTCCTGGAACTGAAGTTATAGAGGATTGTTTGCTGTCATGTGGTGCTAGGAACCAAACCGGGGTCCTCTACAAGAGCAGACAATGCTATCAACTGCTGAGCCCTTGACCAATATTGTTATTAAAGATTTCTATTTCCCTGAAAAGTGAATGACGTCACATTTGTGTAGGTGACAGTAAGTTGGTGAAGTGTGGCTGTACAATGGTTGACTAAGATAGAATGGAGAAAAGATTCTAAAGAGGCTAGGAGAGCAATGGCTACTCCTCAACACCTCAAAAACAACTGGTTGAATAACCTGAACGTAGGTGTCTGATTGAGCTAAAATAGAAAAGAAAGCAGACAGAGCATTAGTGGGAGCAAAAGACATAGTCTGGAAAATATGCCCCAAGTAGGGCACAAGACCAGGACCTAGGTATAGACTTGTATAGAAAGAAGGGAAGCCTTGGGAGAAAAGACATCCCAGCTAATTATGCACATGTTTTCTCTCTTTGGAGGTGTAAATGGAAAACCAAAAGCTTCGGCCTCTGTTCAGTTGACACTGTGACTTGTCTTAAGGCCCATTTTAGCCCTGGTGCCTTTATTAAATAGAGTTGCTGGCTGTTCAAAGTTGGTTACTGTGTAAACTATTGAAAGTCCCTCAGAGTTAGGATTAAAAGAAAGAAGTACTCATTGTGTCCCTTGTCTTTAGCTAAGGAAGGCGGAAGAGAGAGACAGGAACTGATAGAATATAGATGAGCACCACTTGCACTGCTCCAGCCATTCTCTTTCTACCCCTCCACAAGAAGGGCTAGCTCCAGGTAACGCATTTTAGCGGGGGATGTCTTGCCAGTAATCTGAGGGAATCTGTCTTCTTAAAGAACTAGCTTTCAGTCATCCTCAGAACTAAAGCACCTGGCTCGTCCATCGTCCATGGAGGTAACATTGTTTCTTCAAACCACCCCCCCATTCCTCTGCAGTGCTTCCTTTCATTTGGAAGATCTTTTCCTAGAATAATGCTCTCTGATGCCCCCCGCCCCCCTTGTCTGGAGTCATCCAGTATTGTGGTGCTTCTACACCTGCCCTATGGGGAACGTCTCAGCTCCCTGCCCGGGAGCACACAAGTTTATACCAAACCTCTCCATCTTGTTTAATCGTAGCTTAATTTGAAATACTGAAGTAAATGAATGCAATGTATTACCTTATCCCCCGGCCCTTGAGCATTTCCTGCTTTAGAACAAGGGCATTCCTCTGTGTGACTGGTGTCTTCATCATAGAATTTGCATAACCAAGTACCTTCACAATCTGTGGTGGGAGAGAGGGGAGGAGGACAGTGAGAGAGAACTTAGGGCAATATGCCACTTGGTTACAACATGGTCATTATTTTCAAACATATGATTCATCATATCCTTTCCATTCAGTCCCTTCACTTACATGAATGATGACTAATTCCTTTACCAGCTTTCCTAACAATCACTTTCACCTAGATAAACATTAACTTTTCTTTCCAGATAGAATTGTCTACTGAGAGCGTAAGTGGCTTTGACTTTTGTTTCATCTAGTTTGAAAGAGAATCCTAGACATAATTTTCCTAAAAATATTTCAGTATTTGTGGGGCCTGACATATATTTCAAGAACCACAGCCAGGGCTGGGCATGGTGGTGCACGCCTTTAATCCCAGCACTCAGGAGGCAGAGACAGGTAGATCTTTGTGAGATGGAGGCCAGCCTGGTCTGCACAGTGAGTTCCAGGCCAGCTGGGACTACAGGGAGACCCTGTCTCAAAACCAGAACTACAGCCTATTCTGAGGAGAGTCACAACTCTTTGTGTTGACGGAATCAGGCTTAGGGTTCATGGTTTACCATGAACTAGTGTTTGCACCAGTAACTGACCAAAAGTAGTAACTGTTTATTTACGTTGCTCTCTCATGTGCAGTTACATAACATTGGTTTTATCTTTAATGTGTCCTTGTCCAGTAACTATTATCCTTATTTCAAGTTAAAGAAACAGGTGTGTGAAGGTCACAGAAGGTCACAGAACTGGGTAAGCAACAGAACAGGGGCTAGAAACCTTGCTTCTGACATTCTGATGTTCCCACGAGAGCAATGGATCAAAGCCAGGGGGCCTGGATTCAATCCCGGCTCTGCCACTTACCATCTGTGAATTCTGTCAACACTTGTAACTCCATTGCACCTCAATTTTACCGTGAGTGAAATGTGGAAGGTAGTGTATTTATTCACAGACTGTCCTAAGATCCAGTTACTTATCTTATGTGAAATATTTAAACTAGTGTTGGGAACATAGTAAGTACTTATATCCTAAGTACTTAATATATCCTAGCAAATGACTCCCATATCTCAAAATTTGTCAATTAATATTTTAATGTCTTTATTTTCTCCATGGTATTGTATCAGGAATTAGACAATTTTTCAAAGGAGTCAGTAACTACATTAAAACCTCTTTAAGAGTTGAATCTTTTGTAAAATCCTGGAAGATGACAGTGAATGACACGTGCACAGTCAATACATATGAATAGAAATGAAACCAGGCTATGACCCTAACAAACCATACATGTGCATTGTGAATTGATAGTTTACCATGTGATCGATTCCATGATTGAAAAGGAAAAATGCCCACAATAACTTCCACAAAATATGCACCCTATGATCCATATTATATATAAGAAGTCCGAGGCCCAGTGTGACCAGCAGATTAACAGAAATGGCTTCTGTTTTCTTGTATAACGGGGCATGTTGAGATAGGTAGGAAGGAGCAGGTACAGCTCTCTGGTTGTTAAACTTAGATCTGCCTCTGCTGTCACTCTCTTGACTTCTCAGGGCCATGCTGCTGTCACTATATTTGTAGCCAGGTTGTTAGCATTACAGCAATTAGAAGGAGAAAAATCTCACATAGGCATCAGTGGTAACTGTCTTTATATGAAGTGAAAAAAGTGTGCCCAGGGATTACTGACTTTCTTCATATGTGCTGGACCAAAAACAAAATATATAGTGGCTCCTAGTTGAACAGGATCCCAGAGAAGGGTATTGCCTGACTTAACCAAACTTCAGGACAAGCGGGAGTAAAGGACAGGAATTGGGAATCGTTTGGGGTAGTCTTTCAATAGGTGAGCCAAAATTCAGTTTTGAAACTACAAACCCTATTATTGTTACATATATCACTAAGGATTTCATCTCGATAAGTGTAATGTATGTCTTTGCCGTCCCTCTAGTTCATGAAGGAGGACATGACAACAGCTTTTCAAGCAGTGACAAAGGTAAGTTGGTGTTTGAAGGTAAAAATTAGCATCTTTGTTCCGCCGCCGCCCTTTAACAACAACAACAATTAATAATTAATATGAGAGGCCTTTGAGAATATGCTACTGCTAATTTACATTCAGTTAGGAGGCCAGAACTGTGGCTTGTGTGCTTCTGAGCTGTGGTTAGGTGATCACTGGATCTACCCACTGTTTGACTCCCAAATCTAAATGCAAAGACTAGGTTTGCCTTATATGGAGCTAGAGTAGCGCACAGAGAGGAGAAGGGTGGAATAGATTTGAGTGAAGGGGGGTGTTGGCAGAGTGTCTACCCTGAAGTTTCTTCCTAGGAAATCAGTAGGGGTTCCCAGGACAATGTCACCCAAGGTAAGCACACTTTTCCAAACCAGTCCCTCAAGGAAGGCACTTTCAAATAGTAGGAAGAGAAAATAACTGAAGTCTTTCTGTGTGCCACAAATACAGCAAGCTCATATAGCTAAATTAGGTGAAGATGTGGTGATTCATAGGGCAGACATCATACAACTTATGTCTGCCCGCATCTGTGAATGCCTTCTCACATGCCTCCGTGACATTTCCAGGAAGCTGATTACACGGATGTGGTCAGTTTAGTAAACCAAGTGGATCTGGGACAGGAAAGATCTGGAGTTCAGGAGTCGTGGAGGTAGATAAAATGGAACTGGCTTGACTGGCTTCCTCTCCAAGATGGCATACACTGGTTACACAGGTGAGAGGGCATTCAATGTCCCCTGAGAACCCTTTAGTATTCTGATGATGCTCCCAGGCAGTACCAGTTTTGGAAGTCCCAGATGCATGATGGAATGGTCAAAGAAGAATTCTTCCAGTGGATGAATGTTTGGGATGGGAGGGAAGGGAGAGAATGTACAATGTCCCCTGCTCTGGGAGAGCTCGAAGGACACAGGGGGTGTGCTGTTACAGTGTGGCACCAGCTGACCCAGGCCTGCAGCAATCTGTAGTGTTCCTTAACTTGCAAAAATTTGGCACCTGGACTATTTGGGGCCAAGGGTATTTTCTCCTACTATATAATGGAAGAAGAAAGGGAGGAAGGGAAGCAAAGCTGCTCGTTTAGGGGAAGGGGAACTTAATCTGACCCAACTGCTTCATTTACACTTTAATTTTTCAAAATAGATGTTTGGCTCTTTACTGTCTAAAACACAGTGAGTGTCCATGAACACTCCTTCTCCCAGAGAACAGACCAGCTGTAAGTGAAAGTTGTTTTGTGATGTTGGTCCCAAAGCTGAGATTCACCAAGTTTAACTAAAGGGAAACCTAGTCTCTCTGTACACAGTTGGCCATTTAGCTGCCTTCGAACACCTTGCTTTACCATCTTATAGGTGCCACTGATTTGCAAAAGCACCAGCAAAGTTCCTTGCCTTTTGATCACATGACAAAAGTGAGGTAGGGTCGTTTGCCTCTTGGGAAAACAAGACTTTCAGATTCACATCCAGAGTTCCAGATTGCACCTTCCTTTAGTGTGGGTCTCTTGGTAGGGGTGCTCCATGCCCTAGGCTAAGGAAGGGCCAGCAGTTCTCAACAAAGGGAAGCATATCACTCAGTTATGCAGTTTATTATAAGTAGACTAGTTACTAATTTAATTATCCTGTCTGTTTAGTTAGCTGATGCTGCCCTTAGATAATATTCTGTGTCCCCCGATCTTTTTCCTCAAATGAAATATTCATTTCAGAATAATATCAGCCCAAGTCAAAAGGAACAGTTTATGCCTCTCAGAGGCGAACAGATAGTTGGAAACAAATGAAGTATCTGCATATAAGAAGTTGGCCTACATCAGAAAACGTAAACTTTTTGATCTTGGAACCCTTATACAGAGAGAGAGAGAGAGAGAGAGAGAGAGAGAGAGAGAGAATGCACATGGAGGTCAGAGGACAACTTAAAGGATTCAGTTCTCTACTTCTACCACGTGGGTTCCAGGTATGTAGCTCAGATGTCAGGTTTGGCCGCAGACGCCTCTACTCTGCATGTCCTCTTCCTGCCTTCCCCCCATACACTCTTGATAATTACCAAAGACCATGGATTTGTATGTGTGAGTTATACATTATGAAGTGAAACTGACATATTTACAACTATTTTATTGCCAAAGAGGCCCATGAAGTATACACACTTCAGGAGTTTACAGAGAGAGAGAGAGAGAGAGAGAGAGAGAGAGAGAGAGAGAGAGATTATTGAAGAAAATAAATTTTTGAAAGACTATCACTAAACAGTAATAACGTTAAAGAGTGCTGTCAATATAAACAAAAGCAAATATTAAGAGTTTGGTAGAAATAATGAAAGAAGCTGACTTAGTCTCTGGAAATGCCTTTTGTTCCATAAGCCACTCTATTAGTAACTTTTAGAGCCCTTGAGCATTCAATCCATTAGTCATTGGCATGATGCCATCTTCATCACTCTTCATGGACCTTCTGGAAGAGTCCAGAGTAATACAGACTCATTAAAGCAGGAGAGAAAAGACCAAACAAAACAATTAGAAAAACAAACAGCACAAACACCAAGCCATAGTTTTATTGCTCATGGACCTCTAAATGGAGACTTTAAAATTATGCTTGCTGAACATTGCTTGGCTATGAGATTAATACCCAGAACTGGATCTAAGATCCTCCACTACTTAGCTGAAGTCAGTATCTCAATTTCATCATCTATGAAACAAGATAAATATCAGAAGGTAAATGTTCAATTTGTTTTACAATTACTCCCAGCCATCCTCACACCCCAACACATTACATTATAAAGATTCAGACATTTGGATGGAAATGCTAACTTCTTTACAACATCCTAAGTACTTCCAACACTTTTGAGAACTAACTGACACTGCCCTCTTATAAAGCGGGGACAGTTTTCCTTCAGTAAATAACTAGGGCTGTGGCACAAATATAGTAAATGGCATATAATGAAGTGAGAAAGAGAAGCAGTCTCACAAGTTCTAGAATTAATATAATTGTAAAGTTTGACAGAAATTTCTGAACCTTCATGGAATGTATGTGATGGTGATGGGGAGAGGCCAGAGGAAAGATTCAATCCTACCTGTTACCCCTGAGCAGGGACAGTGGTGCTGAGGACCTCCGAGATAAACTTCATGGAATTACTTTGATGACTAACATCCCTAGCACGTATGGAATACATCATTAACCCAGGGGCTGACAGTATCTAGGCAGGACTTTTAGCACATATTCCTTATGCCCAAAGCTTACCAGATCATCCTATGAGTTCCCTAAGACTGAAATGCTCTGAATAACATTGATGGTGAAACTCAGATTAGCGAAAGGGTACAGCAGATACCAATGCTTACACTTGAAACAAAGATTTTCAATGTCAAGTTCTTGAAATGTCAGTATGACAGTGATGACGAGTTTCCCGTTTGAAGATTTGTGATTCTCCAAAAAGTTTGAAGATCCTATAATTAAGCAACAAAAATTCTGGTTATATATCAGAAAATAATTTTTCAATGAATTCCACACAAATGTATTATTCCAAGATAAAATTTTAAAATATTTTTGCAATTTATTCATTAAAATACAACTGATATATTGACTGAAATATATAAAATACATATTTTTTAAAATCAAAGTTTCAATAGTCTATAAATTATACCTGAAGCATGTGAGAGCCTTTTTTTTCACAGATCTCAAAGAAAACCTCACTCATCCTTACTGATGAGCTCAGGGCTACAAGAATGTTGCTTCCAACTTTGAGAGATGGACGAGTTTGTCCCAGCTTGAAGATACTTAGTATTTTAGTGTGCCTTATTTTGCTTTTTGACAAAAATACTAAACTTATGAGTAATAGTTAGATTGGGGCAGAAATCTATGAAATTGATTGCTATTTTGTTGAAAGAGACAGAAGGAAAGTTTGTCACATAAACTTGTGTAAAACCTTATGGTGGGTGATCCTTTTGGGTACTTACTAAAAGCTATTTTTGTCCGGGATCACAGCTGTGTTGTTGGTATCTTCAGGTATACACACTTTCCTGACAAGCTTTGAGTGTTCAGGTATAGTCACAGAAGCCTATGGTAGACTTGGAGAAGAACTGTTCGGGTCACTCAGCAAGGAAGGACTTCGGGACCAGCTGTGGACTGGCCATGCTGAGGGTTGCCTACCACCGGCTTCTGGCTCCTGTAAGGCTCTCTGCAGCTGGTGCCATCACCATGGTTCACCTCCTACTCCTTTGTGAGCAGCTCTCATATAGTGACTGAGGTGAGTGATTTGAGAATTGTTTTGATCCAAAGTAAGGGTTTTTCCTCTACAGAGCTCTCTCCTGGCACCCAGGGATTGGAGGGGCTGCAGGGCATGTAGACTTCCTTCTCCGTCTCATCCTGCCTCTTCTCCTGTCTTACAGGTATGATCCATCATAAGCACTTTACACCATCAAAAGAGAAGGACAAGATGTACTTGTCAGGGTTGCCAAGGCAGCTGGTGGAATCTGACTCTGGGACCTTGCATGTCCACCATCAGTTTGCAAATTCTGAGAGATTTTGCTCAAGACATCAAAGGGCAGGGTTTAAGTCAGAACCCACTTTGTTTCTGAACCATACTCAAGGAAGAACAGGACGCCAAGAGGAGGGTGTAGAAAATGCAGGCATCCTCCTCCTTCACTTGCCTTGGAGAAAAGGAACAGTGAAATTTAAGAAACAGGACTGTTGTTTATGATGCCAAGATGGCCTCCGAAGAGCAGCTCCACTCTTAATAAGCAAAGGACACATTTTGTTTCTGCAGGTATCTTTTCACATACTGCAAACTCACTATTCACTAGGGGATGTGTGCCTGTGCTTGCGTGGCTGCATCCGTGCTTTAACAGACCAGAGTCGTCCAGCACATAGGAGGAAGTGGCATGAGTTTTATGTGAGACTTAAATTTCTGTGAAGAAATGAATGGCTTTGCCCTTGATCTGCTCATTGAAACCTTTTTAATATTAATGTGCTATTTAAAAATGCATCATTTGCCTCCAAAGTGGCTCTGTGGGCGGCATTAGAGCCCGTGGGCAGTCTTCGAGGCCCCTAGTGAAGCGGTGCGTTGCTATTTATCATACACTGCTGCTGCTGCTCAAGGATCAAAACTTTAAGCACAACTTGCTGGGGAGGAGGGGGTTCCATGCATTCCCTGGCATTAAAACTCTAAGGTTGGTGTGCCCTAAATGATCTAATTTGGGGGAATACCATAATATAAGGCTACTTGATTTTAAGGGTGAAAATTTCCCATTTCATTAGCTTCATCACGTGAGTCTCTAAGTAGAGCACCTTGTGGTTTGTCTCCAACTCCGCATAATTGTCATAAACACGAGAGGGAGAGGGTGAGACACATTTCCTGTAATGCTTGCTTCGTAGCAGGCTTAAAATACTACTTTTGTTTCTAAAGAGGCAACATACTGAAAGACACGTTTCCAGCCAAATTTATGGACGGTTTCTATTCCCACCTTCATGCGGTACTGCTAAAAATATAGGATTAGGCTACCTCCAGACACATGCTATAACTACTGTAGCAAAGAAATATAGATTCTAGGTGGAAAGTTATAGACATCCAGATAAAACCATGAAAATGTGGGCTGAGCCACTGAACTTGAACTCAGCAAAATAGTTGTTCTATTAATGTTTGTTATTCTCAAACGGTAAATCAGAGAAAACTGTGTGAGAGAAATGAAAATAGAGTTTATTATGAAAATGAGCGCAGTGCTGACGACGTGTTCAGGCCCCATACAATTGCTTGATGGGGGCCATGGCTAATCCCACCCAGTGTCAGGCTGAGGCTGGAAGCTGGATACGTACAATTATGTACTCTGCTTTCTCCCTCAGCTATTCTGGTTCTATTTTGCTTGGAAATTGTCCATATCACTCTAACATGAATAGTGCCTAGGAATCATGTTGTTTATTTAGAGTAGGAAGTTTATGAGAGAGAGAGAGAGAAGCAGAGACAGAGACAAAGACAGACAGACAGACAGACAGAAAACTTAGGGAATAGAGCAGGTTTATTCTTTCCTATGTTTATAGACTAAAATAAATAATTTTTTTCCTCTCAAAACTCTCAGGATGACCTAGCCTATTTCAGAATAGAATCATCTTCTCCTTCTTTCATTTGTTCATTCATAAAGGAAACAACAAGACAGCTCAATGATAGTACATTTTCCTAGTGTATTCAAGGCCCTGGGTCCAATCCTTAGTATCTCAAAAAACAGTAGTCATAAAATAAAAAGGTTGGACCCAGGCTAAAAACATTTGCTGATCTTGTATTAAAAGTACTGGGATTATAATTTTGGAAGACTGAGGATGAGTTCCTGAGAGTGTTCTGTTCCTTTGATGGAGCCCAACCTTCCAGTAGGTGACTGATGGTGTTGTGATTTACCTCTTCCTGTATGCATGACTTCTCCACAGAACTGTAACTGTCTTCTCAGTGAGAGCTGAGGCATGTGATTTGCTTGGACAGTGGAACAGATGCCAATGTGAAGCAAACAGGCTTGAGAAGCCTATGCTACTGGAACTGTAAGGTTTTGCCTTCCTTCGGTGGGAGGACACACCTAGCTTCTCCAGGCTTCTCACGTCCTCTGCATCCCTGATCTTAGAGCTGCATCTTTTCCCCACTATTTCCAGTTTCTTCTAGGGGGTCCTGTGCTATATTTGTTCTTTTCTTCTAAGGACCCCAGTCACATTAGATTTAAGGCTGAACTTATTGCAGTAAGATTGCTGTCTGAGTTTCATAACTTTCAGAGAAATGCTGTTCAACACAATGTAGACATCAAAATGGAGCTAACATCTAATGGTATTTCTGTCTTAAAAGATCCATGGAAAGGTTGACCAGTATTCTTAGATGTCCACCAACTATGTAGTGTTATGTTTTAAGTAGGACAACCAAGGAAGGTAGTAAATAGTAAATGGTAAATTTCCCCTTCTTTCTCTCTCTCTCTCTCTCTCTCTCTCTCTCTCTCTCTCTCTCCTCCTTCTCCTCTTCCTCTCCTTCCTCTCTTTCTTTTTGTAAAATTTTATTTATTATTTTTATGTGTATGTGTGTATTGCCTGCATGTAGGTCAGTGCACCCATGTCATGCAATGCCTATGGAAGTCAGAAGAGGCTGTCAGACCCCCCTGGAACTGGAGTTACGGACAGTTGTTAGCTGCCATGTGGGTGCTGGGATTTGAACCTGGGTCTTCAGCAAGAACAACCAGTGTTCTTAACAGCTGAGCCATCTCTCCAGCCACCTTTCTTTCTTCTGAATTATTGACATCTGTCTTAGCTTCTCTATTGCTGTGACAAAGCTTTCTGACCAAAACCAGCTTGGGGAAGAAAGGGTTCATTTGGCTTGCAGCTCGGTTCATCATCAAGGAAGTCCAGGCAAGCACTCAGGGCAGGAAACTGGAGCACAGACTGTGGAGGAACGCTGCTTACTGGCTCGCTCCCATGGCCCACGCTCAGCCTGCTTTTTTTTTTTGTACAATACAGGACCACCTGCTCAGGGGTGGCTCCGCCCACCGTGGCCTTGGCCCTCCCACATCTCCCAATAATCAAGAAAACACCCCAGAGACTGGGCTACAGGCCAGTACAATGGAAGCAATTTCCCAATGGAGGTTCCTTCCTCACAGGTGCGTCAGGTCAACAACTAAAACTATCCAGCAAAACATCTTTCAACTTTCAAAGTGGTGGAAGGGGAAAAAAAAAAAAGCATTTTGCAGAATTATAAGTTTTTACTGGTTGTTATGCTTCAAAATATAAATCAAAGCAAAACTTTAATGGACAGGAGATGCAGCAGATACCTTACTCATTTCTGTAGTCCCTCCTGCTATGGTGTTTATTTTGTTCTCAAACAATTTGCTAGAGGAAGGAAAGGGTGACAGAGAGGTGAAGGAAAGGAAGGAGAGAGAGAGCATGGCATGGGAGGGAAGGAGGGAGAGTAGAAGAGAGGCTATATGCAAATTTAAAAAAGAATTAAGAGAAGAGAAACTAGGTACAACACACTCATATACTCTATCTGGCTGAGATTTCTGACAGTAACATATAGTGAATATACCTGCTTCCTTCCTGTTTCTGGTCTAAAAATCAGGAATTATGATTTCGATTCTCAGCTCTACCACTGAATGACAATGATTTATTAACCTGTCATTATCTGTAGGATAGGGAAGATTATACTTTTTCTATCTCTTTCAAAATCACTGTGAAGATTAAATATGATAACAGAAAGATGTGGCATCCTGAGAGAAACACGTCCTATGGCTGCCGTAATTATTGCCCATTTTACTAGGAAGCTGAATGGGTCTTTTTGCCTGAGCTTGGAGTTCATTGTTTCTTTCAGTTGTGTAACAAGAGTGACCATCTTTTTAATAAATTCTACAATATAGTGTGTGAAACATTTTATAAAAATTATTCCTAATGCTCACAATGGGTTCACACATTGTTTCTACCGAGAAGTAGTTTAAAAACAAAAACAAAAAACAAGCTGGGAGCTTAACTCAGTCAACTCAAACTTGAGTCTGAAAGTCACATGACATGAAGACAACCAGGATCTTCTGTAAGCCAGTTTAGTTTTCCATCGTCTTTACACCAGCAAGATTCCCTGTAATTTTAGCATATACACAAACACAGACACACATACAACATACACACTCACACAATGATCAGCATCTACCTCCTTCTCTCCCACACCAAGGATGTTGTACAAATTCATCACTGGATTTTTAAAAAAATCAATCTCAGACATTATTAGATGGCATTTGAGCATAATCGAAGTGAATTGTTCAAGAGAATTTTTCAGTTTTCGTCTGGATATTAGTGGGCTCTGCACCATGCTTCTGTGCTGATGGAATCAGAATGAACCAGAAATATTCTAGGAACAGTTTTGCAAATCTAAGTACATCCATTTACCCACTTCATACTCAGACTGGTGCTGCTGTTCCATGATGGCAAACAAGGGCCTCCCACCTGATCTTTGGCACCTAGTCAGCAGAGACCCAGACTACTTAGGAGGACCTGAAGTCCACTCAAGTTCATCTGCTCTCACTGCAGAGGATCCACAAACTTACAGAAGGTGGAGTTCAGGAAGACAGCACTGACATTACTTTTCATTCTGGCCTGTTAAATTTTCCGTTTGGCCACTACTATACAATATGCCTCATTTAATAGTATGATTGTACATATATTGAATGCGAGTGTTCAATAGTTTTATTGATTGAGTTTTTATATTTAAAAAATCTTTGGGGGAGCTAGCGAGATAGCTCAGTGGTTAAGAGCACTGACTGCTCTTGCAGAGGACCTGGGTTTGATTTCTAGCACCCACACAGTGAGCTAACCACTGTTCACAACTCCAGTGTCAGGGGATCTGATACCCTTTTTTTACTTCCATGGGCAGGCACAACACAGGTGCACCTACCTACCTACATGCAAGCAATACATTCATACATGTAATATTAAAAATTAATGATAAATAAGTTATAGAAAAGATTTTAAAAATCTTTGGAAGTCATTGAACCAGTACATTAGGACCATCTAGCCCTATCATGGTCTTCCACTGGCATTTTATCCAAAATGGGACATTTGTTAGTAAACTATGATTGCCATAATTATCTGGGTAAACAAGGACAGAATGGCAATAACACTCAATAAGATTTTATTTATGAAAATGAAATAGTGTAACGGCTAGAAGATGGCTTGGTATGTAAAGTGCTTGCTGCCCAAGCATGAGCATCTGAGTTCAGACACCTAGCATTCACTTAAAAACTGGGCAAGGCAGTAAATATCTGTAACCCATGATCTTGTTGGGGAGACAGAGAGAAGATAATCAGATCCCTAAAGCTCACTGGCCAGACAGCCTTGACAACATGGTGAGAGGGGGCAGTGAGAGACCCTGTCTCAAAAATTAAGGTGAGACGTGAGAGAGGAAGACATCTGACATCTACCTCTGGTCTTTACCTGCACACACACACACACACACACACACACACACACACACGCACGCACGCACACACGCACATACCATACACAAAGAAAATTTATTTATTTTAATTAAAGAAAATAAGACATTTCCCATCCTCCATGTCTGCTCATCACCATCCAGGCAAACAGCATGGTGAATCAGCAGCGGTCAAAAACCAGTTCGACTTCAGCTGCCCTTCTCTACAATAATCAGAATCACAGCACAAAACCACAGCGACTATAAGCCTGCTGATAAACGGATAAAGCTGAAAATTTCATTCAAGAAATTAACTTTAATTAAACTATGCAGTATCTAATAATGATTGATATGAGTTTATTTAAACAGAATGACAAATTTTTACTGCTCACTTTTCCAGTTAGTGACTGTTGTGACTCCCTGTATGACCCCAAGTCATCTTGGATTCCCCTTAATTTCCTAAACAGGCGTGCATATTCTGTTGATTATGCACAGTGCTCTTTCTGCAGCGGTGAGCATTGTCTCACCTCCTCTTGACTTTTCTTAATCTGACAGTCACAGAGTCCTTTCTTGGGGAACGCTGGGAAGGTTCTCCCTCAGGAGCGTTTCTGTGGTCCAAGGGCTTAATTCATCACCAAAGTTCTGTCATTGATTTGAATGCTATATCCCTGTTGTTGAATTATGTTTGGAATTTATCCTAAAGGACGGGGAAAGGATTGTGTTTGTTTTGTTCGAACATTTCTTATCACAGAACTGTGTTGGAGACAAACCCCAGTGACACAAGCATTCAAACACCACCTTCAGATGTAATATTGATTTACAAAACAACAGTGTACAGCTGCCAAGCTTCACTCTTGAATACAGAAGGTCTTCAATTCCCAACAAATTACTGGCATTTCTACCAATTTACAAATTAGAGTTTCCTCTGAATATCTGACGGTCCTTAGTATTCCAGTCACCTTCCTCTTCAGCCCTCCCTCTTGAAATGCGTGTGGGGAGGAGGGGAGGGAGAAAGTAGAGCATTTGGAAAATTGGAGTGAAAAAAATCTAGATCAACTTTTATCCTTAGGCAAATTATGCACTGAGTTAAATTAAACCACTATATGTACTTGCAGATTGAAGAATCAGAGGTGGAGGAGGGGTCAGAGACACTGAGATCAAAGTTTCTGTTCTTTCAACAAAATCCCTTTGAAAAGCCCCCACGCCACCTATTCGGCTTGTTAATGTTTGGGCTGGGAGTGTCTAGCCATGTCATCAGCTGCAGAATATTTTTAATACCATATTTTATTTTATTTTCTGTGTACAGCTCGCTCTACTTAGTGGAGTGCCAGATCCTTTGCCAGCTCTGCTCTATGTCTCTTAAGGGAATATTTTTGTTAATTGCAAATATTTGATTGACAAACATAGGACGCAATTAGTAGTCCTGCGCAGTAGGGGTGTGCAGTGAACTGGATCCCTGAACCAGCGGATCTTAACTCTCTCAGCTTGATCTGCAATCGGCTTGAGCATTTCAACCATATGTTTGCCTCAAACTTTCTCTTGCCTATCAATGTTGCTTATTTCCCCAAAGTAAGTTCTTTTCACCTTGCTTCACCCAGGGAGCTAATTCCTCCATGATCAAGCCAAAGGAAGAAAGCAAATTCTTCCCATGTTTCATTCTGGTGGGGCCATTTGACCATGGAGGTAAAAACGAATGCACACAAGATTACACACGTCAGTTTTCCTCTCCAACGCCTTGGGTGAAAGAAGAGCCTGACCTCTTTTGAATTCAGACATTTTCTTCTTCCTAGCCATTGAAAGCAACCTGTCACCATCGATGGTCTTGATCATTTTGCTTCTTTGTATAAACAGCAAGAAGAACTTTGTTTTAGCTTACCATCGATTGGGAAATAAAGTTCTGTCTTTAAAATTCCACTTATTATTAAAGTTATTCTTTCTGCTACAAATCAATTAGAAACACTGGAATCTGAGCTATCTGTTCTTTTATGACTCCTTCCCCCTTGAAATCGTAATTAAGGCTCACAGAATTTGAGGGGACATAGACAACTCTAAACCTTAAATGCCAAGGTGTAAAAGTCTTAAGAATATTTAAACTGTTTTCCTCTCCACACTATATAAAATCCAGAAAGGTGAGTAACTGAAAAGATAATGTAATGAACCCAGACTTGTGGCTTTAAAGCACCAGTTGTCTTTTTTCCACAGACTGATGATGTTATTTGTGGGAATAGATGTACAATATAAGCTGCTCTCTCTAAGGGATAAACAAATAGATGCTAGTGTTGCAGGTAAAGGGATCAGAAATCTCTCAAGGCTGCAGGACAGCACACTGCATGCTCAGGAGGCTCCTGAAATGTACGTGGCAAATGACGAGGGGCCTTCAACGAAGATGGGAAACCTGAAACCCAGGGAGATTTTAAATTAGTTCAAGGACAAACTGGAAGTGCTCCGTGATATGGAAATATAGGGCAGGAATCCTGACATGCAGCCCACGAAACCAGGAGGCTTGTCAAGTCTGTCAATTATAACGTGCCACATTCCAAATAAAGCTTTAAACACAAGCATCTTAAGGCTCCAAGGAGCTGCTGCAGCTCATCTTCACCATCCCTCTGTTTCTAGAAAAACTGGGGTGATTTTTGTTGAAGTAGCAGCATGCTCCAAACATACAAATAAAAGGTAGTCATCATGCTTGGAATTTAAATGCTATCATGGAAAAGTAAAGTAGCCATCTGGAAAAATGAAAAGACAATCTCGTGTTCTCTTGTTTCTCCCTTTCTGTCCTTGGAATGATTGTTCCAAGCTCACTGACCTTGAAAAGATCTGTGCTGAAGCTGGCTTACTGCTCAGAACACTGACCTAGCAGGCTCACTGGATGCCCCGATGTCTGGGGCTTTTGCCATTACTCAAGACAGTGTCTAAACAGATCTCATCAACGAAAGTCCCCTGACTTCAGAGCTCACCACCTGTGGTGTCACAGACCCTCAGAAAGAGACAAGCTTAGACATGGAGGGGATAAGAAAAGAGACCCACCCATTCCACAGAGAAGGCATGCGAGATTCAGAGGTTTGTGAGTGCTGTTAATAATACCTGAAAGTGATTTCCAAAACCTGTGTCTGTTTAAAAGCTCTGGCTCTATAATTTAGGAAGCAGGGGGTGGGGGGATACAAGAGAAACTAATGCCAAGAACATATTGGAACAGCTTCACAGGTAGGGCTGAGGGACCTGGTCATAGCATTCAGAAACAAACATTTGGTGTGCAGGGGAGAGATGTCAGGTAAGCGAGAAGGGGGCACACATTTTACAATAGAAAGGGATTACACCTTGAACGGTATGTTCCTTCCCAAGCTTTGTGGTAGGAAATGAAATGATGTACACTGTAGAGCTTCTAATTTTTTAAAGCATTTTAATTGAATTTTCGAGATTTCCATACAATGTAATTTGATATTTATATCCCCTCTCCTAGCCACACCTCCCTTTATTGCCCCCCCACTCAATTTAATGCGCTCTCTCTGTATAAGAAAGCCTATAGAATCTAACTTGGATCCCCAAATCTTTTTAGTGTCCATCCGCTGGCACTTTCATAGAACTTGTGCATGCTGTCACCATTGCTGTGGGTTCATGTGAGTGGTTGACCAGCTGTCTGGAGAGGACCACAACTCCAGCCCACAGGAGAGGTCTTCATAGAGCTGCTAATTTTAAGGTACGTTTTCTCTATGTGCTGTCTTGAGAGAACCGCTGGCCCTCACAGCCTGGTTTTGCTGAGGCTCTGGCCACTCCATGTGCTCACACCTGGCAATGGAAAAGCTTGTGTGTGGCTATTCCTCCTCCTTGTAAAGAAATCACAAGCATCCATTGTTCTCAGTAGGGACTTTCTACCACCCTCTTGACCAGTGGTTCAGCAGCATCTGCAAGGCCTCCTAAAATGCAGATTATTGTGCCTTGATTCTAGAATCTAGTAGGGAGGGCAGGAGGCAGGGAGCAGAAATCTACATTTGTTTGTTCATTTGTTTGTTGAGACAGGGTCTCACTGAGTAGCCCAGGCTGGTCTTGAACATGCAACCCCTCCTCAGCTTTCTGAGTGAGTAGTACGATTACAGATATGGGTCACCAGGCCTGCACAGGATGCTACTGCTGTTGCTATTGGGGATGGCAGCGCTCTGGCAGCCACACCTGCAGATCTGCTGCTTTATAGGCAGAAGCAATGTTCAACAGATGTTATTAGCTAAATGTTCTTAACTTTAGTTGTACAGAAAGAGGTAATAAAAGAACTGGGGAATGAAATAGTGCCCCGCACATACCAGCTGCTCAATAGATATTTTTAACTGACTGAGATCTCACCTTCTATTTATATCAAGCCTCCTAGACCAAAAATATAGAACAATTTATGAAGGTGAATAAACTCAAAAACATCTCTGTTTTTGCCGTGGATTCAGATTCCATTTCTGAACTTTCCAACATCATGAAGTTGGACAGTAATTCTATTATCAAGGACTTTCAAACCTCAGTTTCCCCAACTTCCAAGTGCGGGAAATGGAGATAGTATAAGGACAGAAGAGAATGAGTGAGCAGCAAAATGACTCAGCATCCAATTATTAAATACAAAGATATGCACATATGGCCTCTTTACCGATACAGCTCCATGGAAAAAAAGGACAGAAATCTCCACTGTGAAAAAAAAAATATTAGACCATGTGACATAATTAATCAGTTAATTTATGGAAAACCACTAACTGCTTTAATGGGCTAACACAGAACAAATAAGTACTGAGGAACTTTAACAACCAGTGCACTAAGTCTCCCAGATGTTCATCATCTGTTTACAGGCATTTACACCTGTGACTAAGCATTTAAAAGCAATGGATTGCACGTACCTTTGTTAGTTTTCTTGCAAAAATGAGAAGTGTTGGATAAAATTATAAAAGCTCAATAAAAAATTTTAAAAATCTTAAATTTCCAGAGCATCCCTCCTATAAAAAACAAAAGCAAATCAAATAAACAAAAAGAAAAATATGGGAAAATATTTCAGAATATATTTATGGTTAGACTTTACATTTCTTTATATACTTTGGGTCAAATATCTTTATATGATAAAGATAGAATAACCTACTTCATAAATCAGCTATTATTAAATGAAATAAGCAGTGTGAGTATATGACAATTTGCATAACAGATAACTTTATGCATTTAACTTATATACAAATGCTTTTAGATTTATTTCTGTGCCTTTAACATTATTTTAAAGTGATTTACAAGTATGAACAAACTTATGAAAATAACCCTAGAGGATAGTTACCCCACCTAACAGTAAAGAAACTGAGGCACAAATAAGCTAAGAAAATTGGTTAAAACAGTGTAAGTGGCACACAGTGTGCCAATGTTTTGAACCTGGAAGATCTGTTGTGAGTACCTGTCCACTTTACACGGCTTCTCAGAAACCTATCATGTAAGTTACTGGATGGCTGATGTAAAGGATAACTGACCCTGGGTTTGTAGAATCCACACTGGGGTTAAGAACACTGTAGGAGGGGCTGACTGTAAGGTTCACTGAGAAAAAATTCCAAGATTTTAGTGACAACCACCAGTATTTATTGGTTATAGATAAAGGCACACATTGGCTCAATCAGTATTTTAAGCTAATGACTTAAAATTGAAAGCTTATATGAATATTACAGACTCTTAACCTAAAAAATAGTATTCATGAATCTAATTAAAGGGCATGGGGAACACTGGCAAAGACCATCATTCCCTGAAATAGCTGAGAAGTCTCGAAGGGAAATGCTATTTGCATTGACCTCTTCAGAAGAGTAGGAAGGCAGGTGGTTGTGTCCAAACTGTGGTGAGTTTTCTGATTCTGACACCCTGGAGTATGTTTATATAAAACAACTCTTCTAAACTGTAGTTTAAGACATTGATGTTTGTGGTAGCTGCCATTTGACTATAGTGAAAACATTCTTGCCTGACTGGTGAGTATTGTTCATTCCCCTATATAGGATATATTTGGAGTTTCACCGCTCTGAATTATAAAGCTCCCTCTAAAACATACACTACATAAAGACAGGGGTCTCTTTCTTGAACACAGTTCTGTGACAGGGATATTGCAAAAGCTCAATAATATTCTAGTAAAAGTGACAGAAGAGAGAGTCGAGAGGGAGGGGAGAGGTGGGGGAGGGAAAGAAGGAAGAAGAAGGAGGAGAAAATTTGAACAATAGAGAGAAGGAGTTGTAGTGGGGAGGAAGGTTAGAGGGGAGGAAGGTTAGAGGGAAGGACGGTTAGAAGCAAGGAAGGAAGGAAGAGAGGGAGGGAGGGAGGGAGGGAAGTAAATTAGTTACTCCTGGCACTCAGTGGATCACTTCCCTGAGAGCCTTCTCTCTGATATTTGAGCATGAGAAATAGTCACTAACCTTATCCAAGCATACTATAAGTGCTTAGTAACAACCGCAAGACTGTACAAGTTCTTTCCATGTCTGTAAAGGTCAAATTTGTAAGTTTTTAGAGAAACAGGCAGAGCCAGGATTCCTTAAAATGTATCTCTGGATTGTCCAGATCTGAATGGAGTACTTGCTGTGAATACAGCAGCTCCCGTGTCCTCACAGCAGTAGTGGCAAAATACGTTTTGCTTGGTTGACACCATAGTTTATTAAAAAAGAAGAGGAGGAGGAGGGGGAGGGGGGGGGGGGGAGGGGGGAGGGAGAGGATGGGGAGGAGGAGGAGGAGGAGGAGAGGGAAGAGGAGGAAGGAGGGGAGAGGGAGGAGGAATCCTACAAAAGCATGCTCTCCCACTTTAAGCTCAGACTCCATCACTTTGTATTACCAGATGTTTCTGGCACTGATGGAATCTGCTAAAGAATCTGTTTCCAGATTCAAAACAGCAAAGCAAACCAAAAATGACTTAGAACCCTAAGCCGGAGTCTGCAACCCAATATGAGATGTCCGATATCGTTGTTCTCACCACCCGCAGGTCTACCTTTTTAGCCCAAGCCATGGTCATCGTTCTCCTAAATGATGGCTGTAATCTGGTTACAGGTCTATTTCCCTCTTCCTGCCTTAAGAGTATTTCTAAACACAGACCAGATCCTCCAGAGACACTACATAGCTCTCTCGTTCGTATAAAATTCAGTATTCTTAACATAAGACCCATAATGCTATTTACAAGGCATTTATGTGCAGCTCTGCACTTCCTGGACCCATAAGGGTGCCTCCTATGCCTACTTCTCCCTTCTCCCCATCCCCAGCCCGTGGAATGTGGCTACTCTACTTGACTAAGTCTGGTCAATGTTTGCAGAAGACTGTTGTTTCCAGGTTGAAGCACTTGTTGCTGATAGTCCTTCTGAGAGCTTTCTACCTGCAGCTCTAACTGGCAATGTCTTT
The DNA here is from genome assembly GCF_000622305.1 of Nannospalax galili. Taxonomy (NCBI): domain Eukaryota; kingdom Metazoa; phylum Chordata; class Mammalia; order Rodentia; family Spalacidae; genus Nannospalax; species Nannospalax galili. Next base: position 1,061,387 of record NW_008346414.1, read on the forward strand.
GGTAGGGGCTGCTCAGCCTACCTGATTTCCAGGTAAGACAAGGCTGACACATTTCAGAGTTTCTAAAATAACCATGGTAGACCTCCTGTGAACAACATAGAAACCTTTAGTGGTTTTAGTCACTGAAATTTGGGGCTGTTTGCCACCGTGGCACTGCCTTGCATATTCTGACTAGCACGTTGTCTACCTATGTAAAAGGTTATTTGGCTTCCATCTGTTTCTGTGATTTCATCCACAACCGCCTCTCCCCTTCTTGATTCAGTTCCTTTGTACTTGCTGTCCTAATGGATTCCAGTTGCCTTCCTAATTCGTGGATTTTGCAGTGTTAAAGTACTGTTGGTCAAACCCTTACCTAGTCCCTCACTCCATCCAGATCGTTGCTCAGTTGTCTACTGAGGGAACTCCCTGATGGTGTGTTTGAAAGAGTGCCCTTTCTTACTCTCTATTATTGCTGATTGTTTTTCACTGGATAGACGATAGTTCTTTTAAATAATTTTACTTTTTGTCTCTAAAGCTAAAGTGTAAACCTCCTAAGGGCAGGAAGATTTCATTCACAGATGACTTCCTAGCAACAACAGTAGTGCCAGGAATACAGTAGATAACTAATAAATACCAGTATTTGTTGAATGAAAAGTTGTTCACTTATTCATAACCTGTCGGTTATCTGAAAATCTGGATTAACATGACCTTCTACCTACCCCATAGGTTATGTTAAGGACATCTAGAAATAGATAACATAATGTTTTATTTTCTTACCACAAATGCAAATGAATTCACATAATTAACTCCTGTCTGGGGTATGAAGAAGAAAATCCGAGCAATAGGTAATGCATTTGAGGCCAATGGATTTGGTATTTGGGTTCTCCAGGTATTTTACAGCCACAGACTTGTTTCTTATGCTGAAACAATTCTAGAAAGATCTATGAGAGCCAGCGTACATGGGAAAAATGCATATGCAACTGAAATCTTTCATTTCCCTCCAAGGAGAAACTCAAAGTTTTGCTTTGTCATACAACGTTTATTGATTCTTTTGGAGCAGCTATGTTCGAAAATTAATTTGGAATACAAGCAATGGCCTTTTGGAGAAGTAGAGAACACCTGCTTTCTTATACTGAGCCTTCTGAATGCTTAGTAATGGGGTCTGAATCATGCTGAAATAGAGGCTTCACTTTCCACTCTGAATCTTTCACAATACAATTTTACCTATAAAAGACAGCACATCTCTGTAAACTTGGGAAATATGAATTTGTAATTTCCCTCTTCTTAGAGTCAGCCATACAATGCAATTACCATAAGAAGATTGCTTTAAACATGCAATTATAAATATGGCATTATTCTATAAATTATCTGTAATTTATTTATAAATCTACATGCAAAGAGCTATAAGCTAATGTTTAACATATGCACTTATTTTTTATATCCCTTTCCCTTTCAGTTCTGACATATTATTAGATAAATATACCTAATGAGGGTTTATTATGGAAATAAAATAATCTAAACAGCATTGTATGGTCTACCATATTATAAAAGAGTTACTATTAAAGTCCCTGCTTGGGCTTGTCCACGTTTGTGTAAGTGAGGAATGATAACCTGGAAGAAAATTCTCATTTTGATTATTCAATCAGATGCATTCTCTTTTATTACTCAATCGAATCACCCCTTTTCTTTCTGCTACCTAGCTTCTGTACATCAGAATTGGATAAAACGGTAAGTCAAAAGACTAATTTCTTCTCCATGAACTGTTGATGATACTTAAAGAATACCAGATTTGAAGACAGTGTTTTCATTCACTGTAAAAACAGAAGAAACTTCTGTGTGCATTCTTGTATGTGTATTTGTGTGTATATGAGTGTATGTGGCCATTCATGTACATGTGTATGTGTGTGAAGTGTGTGTGCATGTGTGTATGTGTGTGTGTGCATTCTATGAAATGTACTCTGAGCTATAATCTCAGTTACCTTTATTGAAAAGAAATATATCAAGGCTGGAGAGATGACTCAATGATTAAGAGCACTGGCTGCTCTTGCAGAGGACCCAGGTTCAATTCCCAGCACCCACATAGCAGCTAACAACCATCTGTACTCCAGTTCCAGGGGATCTGTTGCCCTCTTCTGACCTCTACAGGCATTGCATGACACTGGTGCACTTACACACATGTAGGCAATATACTTATATACATAAATTTAAATAATAAATAAAATATTTTAGAAAGAGAAAAGAAATATATCTAGACTCTGTTCTAGCCAGCATGTCCTGTCCGTAGCAGGCTGATCTACACAGCATTGTACTCAGAGGAATGCTTTAATCTTGCTAACAATGGAGTGCTTTGGTTTTCATTGGTAAAACAGGCACCCCCCCCCAATAACTGAGACACAGAGGAGAAAGTCATGATAGTTTGTATGTCCAGCCATAATCTATGTGAAAAAAACTCATAGATGTCAATGAGTGCACTTCCTTAACTTGAATTCTGGGACCCAGTCCTAAATACTCTATATCCTTGGTACTTAATAGCTCTCTTCACATCTGAACTGCTAATGGTGACCATTTTGTAAACAAAATGATCATACAAGTGACCCATCACTAGACAGGCATAAGGAAAAAAACATGGCGAAGACTTCAAGATGATTCTGTCGGGAATCCCACAGCATACATAAGCAGACATATCTACATGTGTAAATAGAAATTGCCAGAAAGAAAAAGAAGGAACATGCAATTCTGGAAAGGCTTTAGCTTCATGATGTAAACAATGATGGTGCATGTGCCATCCACAACCACTGGGCACCCCAGCATCCTGTAGTGACTAGGCCGGTGACCACGTCATTCACATCACTTTTCAGACTTTAAAGGACAACACAGGGCAGTAATGAAAACCCACACACCCTTCCCTTTGGAAAAAGTCTTTCTGAAAGCTAATGTAGTACTATCTCTCCAGAAATAAGATCTTACTCAAAATTTCAACAGCCAAAATATATTTTTAAAAAGAGATAAAAGTGGAAGACTTGGGCTTTGGCTTCTCCGAACTGATCACATATGGCAGCTGTCATGGTGTCATCCACAACCGTTACAGGGAACTCGAGGAATCTCAGTGAGAAGAACAGGGACCAAGACCCAGGAGAAATGAAAGCATTTCCATTGTACCTGACATGCATCTGTGTCCATAATGAATTGACCAAACATATGTCTGAAGATCCAGGTTTATATGTGTGTATATATTGTATATGTATATGTATGTATCATACATACACACACATATATATATATATATATATCCCAACTTCTTGAACTATGAATCAGCACTCCGTATGGATTCACGTAATTGAACACGTAATGAATCTAAGGTATTCCTGGCAGTGCTCACCTCCTCTGCATGCTGGGACTTCCTGTAGCTGGTTCTGAACACACATTATGTGCACTGTGCATTGTGCATGCTGTCATGTGACAACATGGCAAGAATAATACCTGAAATACCTTGACTCAGATTTGAGACTGCTGTATATCATAAACCGGACTATTTTTACTGTGTGTAACAGTTTTCTGCTATTATTCCTAATGCAGAGGCTGGAGAGATGGCTTAATGGGTAAGAGCACTTGCTGTACAAGCATGAAGACCCGAGTTTGTATCCCAAGCACTGTAAAAAACTGAGTGTAGCTCTATGCACCTGGAACCCTAGAAGTGGGGGTAGGATAGAGAATAGGAAAATTGCTATGGCTTGCTGCTCGCAAGCTTAGCTTAAAAACAGCAAGCTACAGATTCAGTGAGAGACACTGTCTCAAGAAAATAAGCAGATAGTGAATGAGCAGACCTAAAATCCTTCTCTAACAAACCCACCTGCATATAACTGCATGCCCACATGTACACACAAACACACAAATACAAATAAAAAATGAAAGTAAAAGAAACCCAGTGGTTTAATTATAGAAAATAAACAAATACGTTACTGTATTCCTACCATAATTCCTCAGTATGTAAGTGTCAAATTAACATATTTTTGGATTGTATTGTATTAGAATACTTGGTTTAAAAAATTGATATTCAGGGGCTGGAGAGATAGCTCAGTGGTTACGAACACTGGCTGTCCTTACAGAAGACCTGGGTTCGGTTCCCAGTACCCACACAGTGGCTAACAAACATCTATAATTCCAGTTCCAGGGGAAATCTGACTCCCTCTTTTGACCTGTTCAGGCATTGCATGACAGGGAAGCATTTACATACATTTAGGCAATATACTCATACACATATAAAATGAATAAATAAAATATTTTTAAAATTGATATTTTGGTGCTGAGTTGTGTTCCATACAGTGAATTTTGATTTGGGATTAGGATAGAATATTCTACAATTTCTACAATAACCCTAAACATACTTTTGACATTTTGTACTTCACATTGATGCAAAGGGTTGTTTCGAACACTATTATAAAATGAAATATCAAATTTGAAAATCACTGAAGTTGCTCCGCATCCTGCAGTAGCAAATATTCGTCCAAGTTGTAATTCTTTATGTAAAAATAAACAAGCATATCCATTTCATTAGTATGCGTAATTGCTTTCTTCCTTAATAAAT